>NW_027478854.1:300000-439654 GCF_051014685.1 Ptiloglossa arizonensis
AAATTTCTGTTGCATCTGAAAGTACAAACTCGCCCGATTACATCGGTGTGCGTACTTTTCCCCTAGGCCGTTGTAGTTATTCGTTTCGAGCATCAGAACTGCGAAAATGTTGATTTCTCAAGCGTTTTTACCTACAAACTGCCATATCTCGCGAACGGATTGACCAATCCGCAAAATTTCTGTTGCATCTGAAAGTAGAAACTGGCCCGATTACAACGGTATGCGTACTTTTCCCCTAGGCCGTTCTGGTTATTCGTTTCGAGCATCAGAACTGTGAAAATTTTGAGTTTCTCAACCGTTTCTTACCTCCAAACTGCCATATCTCGCGAACTGATTGACCAATCCGCAAAATTTCTGTTGCATCTGAAAGTAGAAAGTCGCCCGATTACAACGGTATGCGTACTTTTCCCCTAGGCCGTTCTGGTTATTCGTTTTCGAGCATCAGAACTGCGAAAATTTTGAGTTTCTCAAGCGTTTCTGACCTCCAAACTAGCATATCTCGCGAACGGATTGACAAATCCGCAAAATTTCTGTTGCATCTGAACGTAGAAACTCGCCGATTACAACGGTATGCGTACTTTTCCCCTAGTCCGTTCTAGTTATGCTTGTCGAGCATCAGAACTGCGAAAATTTTGAGTTTCCCAAGCGTTTCTTACCTCCAAACTGCCATATCTCGCGAACGGATTGACCAATCCGCAAAATTTCCGTTGCATCTGAAAGTAGAAAGTCGCCCGATTACAACGGTATGCGTACTTTTCCCCTAGGCCGTTCTAGTTATTCGTTTCGAGCTTCAGAACTTTGAAAATGTTGAGTTTCTCAAGCGTTTCTTACCTACAAACTGCCATATCTCGCGAACGGATTGACCAATCCGCAAAATATCTATTGCATCTGAAAGTAGAAACTCGCCCGATTACAACGGTATGCGTACTTTTCCCTAGACCGTTCTAGTTATGGCTTGTCGAGCATCAGAACTGCGAAAATTTTGAGTTTTCTCAAGCGTTTCTTACCTCCAAACTGCCATATCTCGCGAACGGATTGACCAGTCCGCAAAATTTCGGTTGCATCTGAAAGTAGAAACTCGCCCGATTACAACGGTATGCGTACTTTTCCCCTAGGCCGTTGTAGTTATTCGCTTCGAGCATGAGAACTGCGAAAATTTTGAGTTTCTCAAGCGTTTCTGACCTCCAAACTGCCATATCTCGCGAACGGATTGACCAATCCGCAAAATTTCTGTTGCATCTGAACGTAGAAACTCGCCCGATTACAACGGTATGCGTACTTTTCCCCTAGTCCGTTCTAGTTATGCTTGTCGAGCATCAGAACTGCGAAAATTTTGAGTTTCCCAAGCGTTTCTTACCTCCAAACTGCCATATCTCGCGAACGGATTGACCAATCCGCAAAATTTCCGTTGCATCTGAAAGTAGAAAGTCGCCCGATTACAACGGTATGCGTACTTTTCCCCTAGGCCGTTCTAGTTATTCGTTTCGAGCTTCAGAACTTTGAAAATGTTGAGTTTCTCAAGCGTTTCTTACCTACAAACTGCCATATCTCGCGAACGGATTGACCAATCCGCAAAATATCTATTGCATCTGAAAGTAGAAACTCGCCCGATTACAACGGTATGCGTACTTTTCCCCTAGACCGTTCTAGTTATGCTTGTCGAGCATCAGAACTGCGAAAATTTTGAGTTTCTCAAGCGTTTCTTACCTCCAAACTGCCATATCTCGCGAACGGATTGACCAGTCCGCAAAATTTCGGTTGCATCTGAAAGTAGAAACTCGCCCGATTACAACGGTATGCGTACTTTTCCCCTAGGCCGTTGTAGTTATTCGCTTCGAGCATGAGAACTGCGAAAATTTTGAGTTTCTCAAGCGTTTCTGACCTCCAAACTGCCATATCTCGCGAACGGATTGACCAATCCGCAAAATTTCTGTTGCATCTCAAAGTAGAAACTCGCCCGATTACAACGGTATGCGTACTTTTCCCCTAGACCGTTCTAGTTATGCTTGTCGAGCATGAGAACTGCGAAAATTTTGAGTTTCTCAAGCGTTTCTTACCTCCAAACTGCCATATCTCGCGAACGGATTGACCAATCCGCAAAATTTCTGATGCATCTGAAAGTAGAAAGTCGCCCGATTACAACGGTATGCGTACTTTTCCCCTAGACCGTTCTAGTTATGCTTGTCGAGCATCAGAACTGCGAATATTTTGAGTTTCTCAAGCGTTTCTTACATCCAAACTGCCATATCTCGCGAACGGATTGACCAATCCGCAAAATTTCTGTTGCATCTGAAAGTACAAACTCGCCCGATTACATCGGTGTGCGTACTTTTCCCCTAGGCCGTTGTATTTATTCGTTTCGAGCATCAGAACTGCGAAAATGTTGAGTTTCTCAAGCGTTTCTTACCTACAAACTGCCATATCTCGCGAACGGATTGACCAATCCGCAAAATTTCTGTTGCATCTGAAAGTAGAAACTGGCCCGATTACAACGGTATGCGTACTTTTCCCCTAGGCCGTTCTGGTTATTCGTTTCGAGCATCAGAACTGTGAAAATTTTGAGTTTCTCAACCGTTTCTTACCTCCAAACTGCCATATCTCGCGAACTGATTGACCAATCCGCAAAATTTCTGTTGCATCTGAAAGTAGAAAGTCGCCCGATTACAACGGTATGCGTACTTTTCCCCTAGGCCGTTCTGGTTATTCGTTTCGAGCATCAGAACTGCGAAAATTTTGAGTTTCTCAAGCGTTTCTGACCTCCAAACTAGCATATCTCGCGAACGGATTGACAAATCCGCAAAATTTCTGTTGCATCTGAACGTAGAAACTCGCCCGATTACAACGGTATGCGTACTTTTCCCCTAGTCCGTTCTAGTTATGCTTGTCGAGCATCAGAACTGCGAAAATTTTGAGTTTCCCAAGCGTTTCTTACCTCCAAACTGCCATATCTCGCGAACGGATTGACCAATCCGCAAAATTTCCGTTGCATCTGAAAGTAGAAACTCGCCCGATTACAACGGTATGCGTACTTTTCCCCTAGGCCGTTGTAGTTATTCGCTTCGAGCATGAGAACTGCGAAAATTTTGAGTTTCTCAAGCGTTTCTTACATGCAAACTGCCATATCTCGCGAACGGATTGACCAATCCGCAAAATTTCTGTTGCATCTGAAAGTAGAAACTCGCCCGATTACAACGGTATGCGTACTTTTCCCCTAGGCCGTTCTGGTTATTCGTTTCGAGCATCAGAACTGTGAAAATTTTGAGTTTCTCAACCGTTTCTTACATCCAAACTGCCATATCTCGCGAACGGATTGACCAATCCGCAAAATTTCTGTTGCATCTGAAAGTACAAACTCGCCCGATTACATCGGTGTGCGTACTTTTCCCCTAGGCCGTTGTAGTTATTCGTTTCGAGCATCAGAACTGCGAAAATGTTGAGTTTCTCAAGCGTTTCTTACCTACAAACTGCCATATCTCGCGAACGGATTGACCAATCCGCAAAATTTCTGTTGCATCTGAAAGTAGAAACTGGCCCGATTACAACGGTATGCGTACTTTTCCCCTAGGCCGTTCTGGTTATTCGTTTCGAGCATCAGAACTGTGAAAATTTTGAGTTTCTCAACCGTTTCTTACCTCCAAACTGCCATATCTCGCGAACTGATTGACCAATCCGCAAAATTTCTGTTGCATCTGAAAGTAGAAAGTCGCCCGATTACAACGGTATGCGTACTTTTCCCCTAGGCCGTTCTGGTTATTCGTTTCGAGCATCAGAACTGCGAAAATTTTGAGTTTCTCAAGCGTTTCTGACCTCCAAACTAGCATATCTCGCGAACGGATTGACAAATCCGCAAAATTTCTGTTGCATCTGAACGTAGAAACTCGCCCGATTACAACGGTATGCGTACTTTTCCCCTAGTCCGTTCTAGTTATGCTTGTCGAGCATCAGAACTGCGAAAATTTTGAGTTTCCCAAGCGTTTCTTACCTCCAAACTGCCATATCTCGCGAACGGATTGACCAATCCGCAAAATTTCCGTTGCATCTGAAAGTAGAAACTCGCCCGATTACAACGGTATGCGTACTTTTCCCCTAGGCCGTTGTAGTTATTCGCTTCGAGCATGAGAACTGCGAAAATTTTGAGTTTCTCAAGCGTTTCTGACCTCCAAACTGCCATATCTCGCGAACGGATTGACCAATCCGCAAAATTTCTGTTGCATCTCAAAGTAGAAACTCGCCCGATTACAACGGTATGCGTACTTTTCCCCTAGACCGTTCTAGTTATGCTTGTCGAGCATGAGAACTGCGAAAATTTTGAGTTTCTCAAGCGTTTCTTACCTCCAAACTGCCATATCTCGCGAACGGATTGACCAATCCGCAAAATTTCTGATGCATCTGAAAGTAGAAAGTCGCCCGATTACAACGGTATGCGTACTTTTCCCCTAGACCGTTCTAGTTATGCTTGTCGAGCATCAGAACTGCGAAAATTTTGAGTTTCTCAAGCGTTTCTTACCTCCAAACTGCCATATCTCGCGAACGGATTGACCAATCCGCAAAATTTCTGTTGCATCTGAAAGTACAAACTCGCCCGATTACAACGGTGTGCGTACTTTTCCCCTAGGCCGTTGTAGTTATTCGTTTCGAGCATCAGAACTGCGAAAATTTTGAGTTTCTCAAGCGTTTCTTACATGCAAACTGCCATATCTCGCGAACGGATTGACCAATCCGCAAAATTTCTGTTGCATCTGAAAGTAGAAACTCGCCCGATTACAACGGTATGCGTACTTTTCCCCTAGGCCGTTCTGGTTATTCGTTTCGAGCATCAGAACTGTGAAAATTTTGAGTTTCTCAACCGTTTCTTACCTCCAAACTGCCATATCTCGCGAACGGATTGACCAATCCGCAAAATTTCTGTTGCATCTGAAAGTAGAAAGTCGTCCGATTACAACGGTATGCGTACTTTTCCCCTAGGCCGTTCTAGTTATTCGTTTCGAGCATCAGAACTGCGAAAATGTTGAGTTTCTCAAGCGTTTCTTACCTACAAACTGCCATATCTCGCGAACGGATTGACCAATCCGCAAAATTTCTGTTGCTTCTGAAAGTAGAAACTCGCCCGATTACAACGGTATGCGTACTTTTCCCCTAGGCCGTTCTGGTTATTCGTTTCGAGCATCAGAACTGTGAAAATTTTGAGTTTCTCAACCGTTTCTTACCTCCAAACTGCCATATCTCGCGAACGGATTGACCAATCCGCAAAATTTCTGTTGCATCTGAAAGTAGAAAGTCGCCCGATTACAACGGTATGCGTACTTTTCCCCTAGGCCGTTCTAGTTATTCGTTTCGAGCTTCAGAACTTTGAAAATGTTGAGTTTCTCAAGCGTTTCTTACCTACAAACTGCCATATCTCGCGAACGGATTGACCAATCCGCAAAATTTCTATTGCATCTCAAAGTAGAAACTCGCGCGATTACAACGGTATGCGTACTTTTCCCCTAGACCGTTCTAGTTATGCTTGTCGAGCATGAGAACTGCGAAAATTTTGAGTTTCTCAAGCGTTTCTTACCTCCAAACTGCCATATCTCGCGAACGGATTGACCAATCCGCAAAATTTCTGATGCATCTGAAAGTAGAAAGTCGCCCGATTACAACGGTATGCGTACTTTTCCCCTAGACCGTTCTAGTTATGCTTGTCGAGCATCAGAACTGCGAAAATTTTGAGTTTCTCAAGCGTTTCTTACCTCCAAACTGCCATATCTCGCGAACGGATTGACCAATCCGCAAAATTTCTGTTGCATCGGAAAGTACAAACTCGCCCGATTACAACGGTGTGCGTACTTTTCCCCTAGGCCGTTGTAGTTATTCGTTTCGAGCATCAGAACTGCGAAAATTTTGAGTTTCTCAAGCGTTTCTTACCTGCAAACTGCCATATCTCGCGAACGGATTGACCAATCCGCAAAATTTCTGTTGCATCTGAAAGTAGAAACTCGCCCGATTACAACGGTATGCGTACTTTTCCCCTAGGCCGTTCTGGTTATTCGTTTCGAGCATCAGAACTGTGAAAATTTTGAGTTTCTCAACCGTTTCTTACCTCCAAACTGCCATATCTCGCGAACGGATTGACCAATCCGCAAAATTTCTGTTGCATCTGAAAGTACAAACTCGCCCGATTACAACGGTGTGCGTACTTTTCCCCTAGGCCGTTCTAGTTATTCGTTTCGAGCATCAGAACTGCGAAAATGTTGAGTTTCTCAAGCGTTTCTTACCTACAAACTGCCATATCTCGCGAACGGATTGACCAATCCGCAAAATTTCTGTTGCTTCTGAAAGTAGAAACTCGCCCGATTACAACGGTATGCGTACTTTTCCCCTAGGCCGTTCTGGTTATTCGTTTCGAGCATCAGAACTGTGAAAATTTTGAGTTTCTCAACCGTTTCTTACCTCCAAACTGCCATATCTCGCGAACGGATTGACCAATCCGCAAAATTTCTGTTGCATCTGAAAGTACAAAGTCGCCCGATTACAACGGTATGCGTACTTTTCCCCTAGGCCGTTCTAGTTATTCGTTTCGAGCTTCAGAACTTTGAAAATGTTGAGTTTCTCAAGCGTTTCTTACCTACAAACTGCCATATCTCGCGAACGGATTGACCAATCCGCAAAATTTCTATTGCATCTGAAAGTAGAAACTCGCCCGATTACAACGGTATGCGTACTTTTCCCCTAGACCGTTCTAGTTATGCTTGTCGAGCATCAGAACTGCGAAAATTTTGAGTTTCTCAAGCGTTTCTTACCTCCAAACTGCCATATCTCGCGAACGGATTGACTAATCCGCAAAATTTCTGTTGCATCTGAAAGTAGAAACTCACCCGATTACAACGGTATGCGTACTTTTCCCCTAGGCCGTTCTAGTTATTCGTTTCGAGCATCAGAACTGCGAAAATTTTGAGTTTCTCAAGCGTTTCTTACCTTCAAACTGCCATATCTCGCGAACGGATTGACCAGTCCGCAAAATATCTGTTGCATCTGAAAGTAGAAACTCGCCCGATTACAACGGTATGCGTACTTTTCCCCTAGTCCGTCCTAGTTATTCGTTTCGAGCATCAGAACTGCGAAAATTTTGAGTTTCTCAAGCGTTTCTTACCTCCAAACTGCCATACCTCGCGAACGGATTGACCAATCCGCAAAATTTCTGTTGCATCTGAAAGTACAAACTCGCCCGATTACAACGGTATGCGTACTTTTCCCCTAGGCTGTTCTAGTTATTCGTTTCGAGCATCAGAACTGCGAAAATGTTGAGTTTCTCAAGCGTTTCTTACCTACAAACTGCCATATCTCGCGAACGGATTGACCAATCCGCAAAATATCTGTTGCATCTGAAAGTAGAAACTCAACCGATTACAACGGTATGCGTACTTTTCCCCTAGTCCGTCCTAGTTATTCGTTTCGAGCATCAGAACTGCGAAAATTTTGAATTTCTCAAGCGTTTCTTACCTCCAAACTGCCATATCTCGCGAACGGATTGACCAATCCGCAAAATTTCTGTTGCATCTGAAAGTACAAACTCCCCCGATTACAACGGTATGCGTACTTTTCCCCTAGGCCGTTCTAGTTATTCGTTTCGAGCATCAGAACTGCGAAAATGTTGAGTTTCTGAAGCGTGTCTTACCTACAAACTGCCATATCTCGTGAACGGGTTGACCAATCCGCAAAATTTCTGTTGCATCTGAAAGTAGAAACTCGCCCGATTACAACGGTATGCGTACTTTTCCCCTAGGCCGTTCTGGTTATTCGTTTCGAGCATCAGAACTGTGAAAATTTTGAGTTTCTCAACCGTTTCTTACCTCCAAACTGCCATATCTCGCGAACGGATTGACCAATCCGCAAAATTTCTGTTGCATCTGAAAGTACAAACTCGCCCGATTACAACGGTGTGCGTACTTTTCCCCTAGGCCGTTCTAGTTATTCGTTTCGAGCATCAGAACTGCGAAAATGTTGAGTTTCTCAAGCGTTTCTTACCTACAAACTGCCATATCTCGCGAACGGATTGACCAATCCGCAAAATTTCTGTTGCTTCTGAAAGTAGAAACTCGCCCGATTACAACGGTATGCGTACTTTTCCCCTAGGCCGTTCTGGTTATTCGTTTCGAGCATCAGAACTGTGAAAATTTTGAGTTTCTCAACCGTTTCTTACCTCCAAACTGCCATATCTCGCGAACGGATTGACCAATCCGCAAAATTTCTGTTGCATCTGAAAGTACAAAGTCGCCCGATTACAACGGTATGCGTACTTTTCCCCTAGGCCGTTCTAGTTATTCGTTTCGAGCTTCAGAACTTTGAAAATGTTGAGTTTCTCAAGCGTTTCTTACCTACAAACTGCCATATCTCGCGAACGGATTGACCAATCCGCAAAATTTCTATTGCATCTGAAAGTAGAAACTCGCCCGATTACAACGGTATGCGTACTTTTCCCCTAGACCGTTCTAGTTATGCTTGTCGAGCATCAGAACTGCGAAAATTTTGAGTTTCTCAAGCGTTTCTTACCTCCAAACTGCCATATCTCGCGAACGGATTGACTAATCCGCAAAATTTCTGTTGCATCTGAAAGTAGAAACTCACCCGATTACAACGGTATGCGTACTTTTCCCCTAGGCCGTTCTAGTTATTCGTTTCGAGCATCAGAACTGCGAAAATTTTGAGTTTCTCAAGCGTTTCTTACCTTCAAACTGCCATATCTCGCGAACGGATTGACCAGTCCGCAAAATATCTGTTGCATCTGAAAGTAGAAACTCGCCCGATTACAACGGTATGCGTACTTTTCCCCTAGTCCGTCCTAGTTATTCGTTTCGAGCATCAGAACTGCGAAAATTTTGAGTTTCTCAAGCGTTTCTTACCTCCAAACTGCCATACCTCGCGAACGGATTGACCAATCCGCAAAATTTCTGTTGCATCTGAAAGTACAAACTCGCCCGATTACAACGGTATGCGTACTTTTCCCCTAGGCTGTTCTAGTTATTCGTTTCGAGCATCAGAACTGCGAAAATGTTGAGTTTCTCAAGCGTTTCTTACCTACAAACTGCCATATCTCGCGAACGGATTGACCAATCCGCAAAATATCTGTTGCATCTGAAAGTAGAAACTCAACCGATTACAACGGTATGCGTACTTTTCCCCTAGTCCGTCCTAGTTATTCGTTTCGAGCATCAGAACTGCGAAAATTTTGAATTTCTCAAGCGTTTCTTACCTCCAAACTGCCATATCTCGCGAACGGATTGACCAATCCGCAAAATTTCTGTTGCATCTGAAAGTACAAACTCCCCCGATTACAACGGTATGCGTACTTTTCCCCTAGGCCGTTCTAGTTATTCGTTTCGAGCATCAGAACTGCGAAAATGTTGAGTTTCTGAAGCGTGTCTTACCTACAAACTGCCATATCTCGTGAACGGGTTGACCAATCCGCAAAATTTCTGTTGCATCTGAAAGTAGAAACTCGCCCGATTACAACGGTATGCGTACTTTTCCCCTAGGCCGTTCTGGTTATTCGTTTCGAGCATCAGAACTGTGAAAATTTTGAGTTTCTCAACCGTTTCTTACCTCCAAACTGCCATATCTCGCGAACGGATTGACCAATCCGCAAAATTTCTGTTGCATCTGAAAGTAGAAAGTCGCCCGATTACAACGGTATGCGTACTTTTCCCCTAGGCCGTTCTAGTTATTCATTTCGAGCATCAGAACTGCGAAAATGTTGTGTTTCTCAAGCGTGTCTTACCTACAAACTGCCATATCTCGCGAACGGATTGACCAATCCGCAAAATTTCTGTTGCATCTGAAAGTAGAAACTCGCCCGATTACAACGGTATGCGTACTTTTCCCCTAGGCCGTTCTGGTTATTCGTTTCGAGCATCAGAACTGTGAAAATTTTGAGTTTCTCAACCGTTTCTTACCTCCAAACTGCCATATCTCGCGAACAGATTGACCAATCCGCAAAATTTCTGTTGCATCTGAAAGTAGAAAGTCGCCCGATTACAACGGTATGCGTACTTTTCCCCTAGGCCGTTCTAGTTATTCATTTCGAGCATCAGAACTGCGAAAATGTTGAGTTTCTCAAGCGTGTCTTACCTACAAACTGCCATATCTCGCGAACGGATTGACCAATCCGCAAAATTTCTGTTGCATCTGAAAGTAGAAACTCGCCCGATTACAACGGTATGCGTACTTTTCCCCTAGGCCGTTCTGGTTATTCGTTTCGAGCATCAGAACTGTGAAAATTTTGAGTTTCTCAACCGTTTCTTACCTCCAAACTGCCATATCGCGCGAACGGATTGACCAATCCGCAAAATTTCTGTTGCATCTGAAAGTAGAAAGTCGCCCGATTACAACGGTATGCGTACTTTTCCCCTAGGCCGTTCTAGTTATTCATTTCGAGCATCAGAACTGCGAAAATGTTGAGTTTCTCAAGCGTGTCTTACCTACAAACTGCCATATCTCGCGAACGGATTGACCAATCCGCAAAATTTCTGTTGCATCTGAAAGTAGAAACTCGCCCGATTACAACGGTATGCGTACTTTTCCCCTAGGCCGTTCTGGTTATTCGTTTCGAGCATCAGAACTGTGAAAATTTTGAGTTTCTCAACCGTTTCTTACCTCCAAACTGCCATATCTCGCGAACGGATTGACCAATCCGCAAAATTTCTGTTGCATCTGAAAGTAGAAAGTCGTCCGATTACTACGGTATGCGTACTTTTCCCCTAGTCCGTTCTAGTTATTCATTTCGAGCATCAGAACTGCGAAAATTTTGAGTTTCTCAAGCGTTTCTTACCTCCAAACTGCCATATCTCGCGAACGGATTGACCAATCCGCAAAATTTCTGTTGCATCTGAAAGTAGAAACTCGCCCGATTACAACGGTATGCGTACTTTTCCCCTAGGCCGTTCTGGTTATTCGTTTCGAGCATGAGAACTGTGAAAATTTTGAGTTTCTCAACCGTTTCTTACCTCCAAACTGCCATATCTCGCGAACGGATTGACCAATCCGCAAAATTTCTGTTGCATCTGAAAGTAGAAAGTCGCCCGATTACAACGGTATGCGTACTTTTCCCCTAGGCCGTTCTAGTTATTCGTTTCGAGCATCAGAACTTTGAAAATGTTGAGTTTCTCAAGCGTTTCTTACCTACAAACTGCCATATCTCGCGAAAGGATTGACCAATCCGCAAAATTTCTATTGCATCTGAAAGTAGAAACTCGACCGATTACAACGGTATGCGTACTTTTCCCCTAGACCGTTCTAGTTATGCTTGTCGAGCATCAGAACTGCGAAAATTTTGAGTTTCTCAAGCGTTTCTTACCTCCAAACTGCCATATCTCGCGAACGGATTGACTAATCCGCAAAATTTCTGTTGCATCTGAAAGTAGAAACTCACCCGATTACAACGGTATGCGTACTTTTCCCCTAGGCCGTTCTAGTTATTCGTTTCGAGCATCAGAACTGCGAAAATTTTGAGTTTCTCAAGCGTTTCTTACCTCCAAACTGCCATATCTCGCGAACGGATTGACCAGTCCGCAAAATTTCTGTTGCATCTGAAAGTAGAAACTCGCCCGATTTCAACGGTATGCGTACTTTTCCCCTAGTCCGTTCTAGTTATTCGTTTCGAGCATCAGAACTGCGAAAATTTTGAGTTTCTCAAGCGTTTCTTACCTCCAAACTGCCATATCTCGCGAACGGATTGACCAATCCGCAAAATTTCTGTTGCATCTGAAAGTAGAAACTCGCCCGATTACAACGGTGTGCGTACTTTTCCCCTAGTCCGTTCTAGTTATTCGTTTCGAGCATCAGAACTGCGAAAATTTTGAGTTTCTCAAGCGTTTCTTACTTCCAAACTGCCATATCTCGCGAACGGATTGACCAATCCGCAAAAATTTCTGTTGCATCTGAAAGTAGAAACTCGCCCGATTGCAACGCTATGCGTACTTTTCCCCTAGGCCGTTCTAGTTAATCGTTTCGAGCATCAGAACTGCGAAAATTTTGAGTTTCTCAAGCGCTTCTTACTTCCAAACTGCCATATCTCGCGAACGGATTGACCAATCCGCAAAATTTCTGATGCATCTGAAAGTAGAAACTCGCCCGATTACAACGGTATGCGTACTTTTCCCCTAGGCCGCTCTAGTTATTCGTTTCGAGTATCAGAACTGCGAAAATGTTGTGTTTCTCAAGTGTTTCATACTTCCAAACTGCCATATCTCGCGAACGGATTGACCAATCCGCAAAATTTCTATTGCATCTGAAAGTAGAAACTCGCCCGATTACAACGGTATGCGTACTTTTCCCCTAGGCCGTTCTAGTTATTCGTTTCGAGCATCAGAACTGCGACAATGTTGAGTTTCTCAAGCGTTTCTTACCTACAAACTGCCATATCTCGCGAACGGATTGACCAATCCGCAAAATTTCTGTTGCATCTGAAAGTAGAAACTCGCCCGATTACAACGGTATGCGTACTTTTCCCCTAGACCGTTCTAGTTATGCTTGTCGAGCATCAGAACTGCGAAAATTTTGAGTTTCTCAAGCGTTTCTTACCTCCAAACTGCCATATCTCGCGAACGGATTGACAAATCCGCAAAATTTCTGTTGCATCTGAAAGTAGAAGCTCGCCCGATTGCAACGGTATGCGTACTTTTCCCCTAGGCCGTTCTGGTTATTCGTTTCGAACATCAGAACTGTGAAAATTTTGAGTTTCTCAACCGTTTCTTACATCCAAACTGCCATATCTCGCGAACGGATTGACCAATCCGCAAAATTTCTGTTGCATCTGAAAGTACAAACTCGCCCGATTACAACGGTGTGCGTACTTTTCCCCTAGGCCGTTCTAGTTATTCGTTTCGAGCATCAGAACTGCGAAAGTTTTGAGTTTCTCAAGCGTTTCTTACCTCCAAACTGCCATATCTCGCGAACGGATTGACCAATCCGCAAAATTTCTGTTGCATCTGAAAGTAGAAACTCGCCCGATTACAACGGTATGCGTACTTTTCCCCTAGGCCGTTCTGGTTATTCGTTTCGAGCATCAGAACTGTGAAAATTTTGAGTTTCTCAACCGTTTCTTACCTCCAAACTGCCATATCTCGCGAACGGATGGACCAATCCGCAAAATTTCTGTTGCATCTGAAAGTAGAAAGTCGCCCGATTACAACGGTATGCGTACTTTTCCCCTAGCCCGTTCTAGTTATTCATTTCGAGCATCAGAACTGCGAAAATTTTGAGTTTCTCAAGCGTTTCTTACGTCCAAACTGCCATATCTCGCGAACGGATTGACCAATCCTCAAAATTTCTGTTGCATCTGAAAGTAGAAACTCGCCCGATTGCAACGGTATGCGTACTTTTCCCCTAGGCCGTTCTGGTTATTCGTTTCGAACATCAGAACTGTGAAAATTTTGAGTTTCTCAACCGTTTCTTACCTCCAAACTGCCATATCTCGCGAACGGATTGACCAATCCGCAAAATTTCTGTTGCATCTGAAAGTACAAACTCGCCCGATTACAACGGTGTGCGTACTTTTCCCCTAGGCCGTTCTAGTTATTCGTTTCGAGCATCAGAACTGCGAAAATGTTGAGTTTCTCAAGCGTTTCTTACCTACAAACTGCCATATCTCGCGAACGGATTGACCAATCCGCAAAATTTCTGTTGCTTCTGAAAGTAGAAACTCGCCCGATTACAACGGTATGCGTACTTTTCCCCTAGGCCGTTCTGGTTATTCGTTTCGAGCATCAGAACTGTGAAAATTTTGAGTTTCTCAACCGTTTCTTACCTCCAAACTGCCATATCTCGCGAACGGATTGACCAATCCGCAAAATTTCTGTTGCATCTGAAAGTAGAAAGTCGCCCGATTACAACGGTATGCGTACTTTTCCCCTAGCCCGTTCTAGTTATTCGTTTCGAGCATCAGAACTTTGAAAATGTTGAGTTTCTCATGCGTTTCTTACCTACAAACTGCCATATCTCGCGAACGGATTGACTAATCCGCAAAATTTCTGTTGCATCTGAAAGTAGAAACTCACCCGATTACAACGGTATGCGTACTTTTCCCCTAGGCCGTTCTAGTTATTCGTTTCGAGCATCAGAACTGCGAAAATTTTGAGTTTCTCAAGCGTTTCTTACCTCCAAACTGCCATATCTCGCGAACGGATTGACCAATCCGCAAAATTTCTGTTGCATCTGAAAGTACAAACTCTCCCGATTACAACGGTGTGCGTACTTTTCCCCTAGGCCGTTCTAGTTATTCGTTTCGAGCATCAGAACTGCGAAAATGTTGAGTTTCTCAAGCGTTTCTTACCTACAAACTGCCATATCTCGCGAACGGATTGACCAATCCGCAAAATTTCTGTTGCTTCTGAAAGTAGAAACTCGCCCGATTACAACGGTATGCGTACTTTTCCCCTAGGCCGTTCTGGTTATTCGTTTCGAGCATCAGAACTGTGAAAATTTTGAGTTTCTCAACCGTTTCTTACCTCTAAACTGCCATATCTCGCGAACGGATTGACCAATCCGCAAAATTTCTGTTGCATCTGAAAGTAGAAAGTCGCCCGATTACAACGGTATGCGTACTTTTCCCCTAGCCCGTTCTAGTTATTCGTTTCGAGCATCAGAACTTTGAAAATGTTGAGTTTCTCAAGCGTTTCTTACCTACAAACTGCCATATCTCGCGAACGGATTGACCAGTCCGCAAAATATCTGTTGCATCTGAAAGTAGAAACTCGCCCGATTACAACGGTATGCGTACTTTTCCCCTAGTCCGTCCTAGTTATTCGTTTCGAGCATCAGAACTGCGAAAATTTTGAGTTTCTCAAGCGTTTCTTACCTCCAAACTGCCATATCTCGCGAACGGATTGACCAATCCGCAAAATTTCTGTTGCATCTGAAAGTAGAAAGTCGCCCGATTACAACGGTATGCGTACTTTTCCCCTAGGCCGTTCTAGTTATTCATTTCGAGCATCAGAACTGCGAAAATGTTGAGTTTCTCAAGCGTTTCTTACCTCCAAACTGCCATATCTCGCGAACGGATTGACCAATCCGCAAAATTTCTGTTGCATCTGAAAGTAGAAAGTCGCCCGATTACAACGGTATGCGTACTTTTCCCCTAGGCCGTTCTAGTTATTCATTTCGAGCATCAGAACTGCGAAAATGTTGAGTTTCTCAAGCGTGTCTTACATACAAACTGCCATATCTCGCGAACGGATTGACCAATCCGCAAAATTTCTGTTGCATCTGAAAGTAGAAACTCGCCCGATTACAACGGTATGCGTACTTTTCCCCTAGGCCGTTCTGGTTATTCGTTTCGAGCATCAGAACTGTGCAAATTTTGAGTTTCTCAACCGTTTCTTACCTCCAAACTGCCATATCTCGCGAACGGATTGACCAGTCCGCAAAATATCTGTTGCATCTGAAAGTAGAAACTCGCCCGATTACAACGGTATGCGTACTTTTCCCCTAGTCCGTCCTAGTTATTCGTTTCGAGCATCAGAACTGCGAAAATTTTGAGCTTCTCAAGCGTTTCTTACCTCCAAAC
Source organism: Ptiloglossa arizonensis (assembly GCF_051014685.1). Lineage (NCBI taxonomy): Eukaryota > Metazoa > Arthropoda > Insecta > Hymenoptera > Colletidae > Ptiloglossa > Ptiloglossa arizonensis. The sequence goes on from NW_027478854.1 coordinate 315,542, forward strand.
TGCCATATCTCGCGAACGGATTGACCAATCCGCAAAATTTCTGTTGCATCTGAAAGTAGAAAGTCGCCCGATTACAACGGTATGCGTACTTTTCCCCTAGGCCGTTCTAGTTATTCATTTCGAGCATCAGAACTGCGAAAATGTTGAGTTTCTCAAGCGTTTCTTACCTCCAAACTGCCATATCTCGCGAACGGATTGACCAATCCGCAAAATTTCTGTTGCATCTGAAAGTAGAAAGTCGCCCGATTACAACGGTATGCGTACTTTTCCCCTAGGCCGTTCTAGTTATTCATTTCGAGCATCAGAACTGCGAAAATGTTGAGTTTCTCAAGCGTGTCTTACCTACAAACTGCCATATCTCGCGAACGGATTGACCAATCCGCAAAATTTCTGTTGCATCTGAAAGTAGAAACTCGCCCGATTACAACGGTATGCGTACTTTTCCCCTAGGCCGTTCTGGTTATTCGTTTCGAGCATCAGAACTGTGAAAATTTTGAGTTTCTCAACCGTTTCTTACCTCCAAACTGCCATATCTCGCGAACGGATTGACCAATCCGCAAAATTTCTGTTGCATCTGAAAGTAGAAAGTCGCCCGATTACAACGGTATGCGTACTTTTCCCCTAGGCCGTTCTAGTTATTCATTTCGAGCATCAGAACTGCGAAAATGTTGAGTTTCTCAAGCGTGTCTTACCTACAAACTGCCATATCTCGCGAACGGATTGACCAATCCGCAAAATTTCTGTTGCATCTGAAAGTAGAAACTCGCCCGATTACAACGGTATGCGTACTTTTCCCCTAGGCCGTTCTGGTTATTCGTTTCGAGCATCAGAACTGTGAAAATTTTGAGTTTCTCAACCGTTTCTTACCTCCAAACTGCCATATCTCGCGAACGGATTGACCAATCCCCAAAATTTCTGTTGCATCTGAAAGTAGAAAGTCGCCCGATTACAAGGGTATGCGTACTTTTCCCCTAGGCCGTTCTAGTTATTCATTTCGAGCATCAGAACTGCGAAAATGTTGAGTTTCTCAAGCGTGTTTTACCTACAAACTGCCATATCTCGCGAACGGATTGACCAATCCGCAAAATTTCTGTTGCATCTGAAAGTAGAAACTCGCCCGATTACAACGGTATGCGTACTTTTCCCCTAGGCCATTCTGGTTATTCGTTTCGAGCATCAGAACTGTGAAAATTTTGGGTTTCTCAACCGTTTCTTACCTCCAAACTGCCATATCTCGCGAACGGATTGACCAATCCGCAAAATTTCTGTTGCATCTGAAAGTAGAAAGTCGCCCGATTACAACGGTATGCGTACTTTTCCCCTAGGCCGTTCTAGTTATTCATTTCGAGCATCAGAACTGCGAAAATTTTGAGTTTCTCAAGCGTTTCTTACCTCCAAACTGCCATATCTCGCGAACGGATTGACTAATCCGCAAAATTTCTGTTGCATCTGAAAGTAGAAACTCGCCCGATTACAAGGGTATGCGTACTTTTCCCCTAGGCCGTTCTAGTTATTCGTTTCGAGCATCAGAACTGCGAAAATTTTGAGTTTCTCAAGCGTTTCTGACCTCCAAACTGCCATATCTCGCGAACGGATTGACCAATCCGCAAAATTTCTGTTGCATCTGAACGTAGAAACTCGCCCGATTACAACGGTATGCGTACTTTTCCCCTAGTCCGTTCTAGTTATTCGTTTCGAGCATCAGAACTGCGAAAATTTTGAGTTTCTCAAGCGTTTCTTACCTCCAAACTGCCATATCTCGCGAACGGATTGACCAATCCGCAAAATTTCTGTTGCATCTGAAAGTAGAAACTCGCCCGATTACAACGGTATGCGTACTTTTCCCCTAGGCCGTTCTAGTTATTCGTTTCGAGCATCAGAACTGCGAAAATGTTGAGTTTCTCAAGCGTTTCTTACCTACAAACTGCCATATCTCGCGAACGGATTGACCAATCCGCAAAATTTCTGTTGCATCTGAAAGTAGAAACTCGCCCGATTACAACGGTATGCGTACTTTTCCCCTAGACCGTTCTAGTTATGCTTGTCGAGCATCAGAACTGCGAAAATTTTGAGTTTCTCAAGCGTTTCTTACCTCCAAACTGCCATATCTCGCGAACGGATTGACAAATCCGCAAAATTTCTGTTGCATCTGAAAGTAGAAACTCGCCCGATTACAACGGTATGCGTACTTTTCCCCTAGACCGTTCTAGTTATGCATGTGGAGCATCAGAACTGCGAAAATTTTGAGTTTCTCAAGCGTTTCTTACCTCGAAACTGCCATATCTCGCGAACGGATTGACCAATCCGCAAAATTTCTGTTGCATCTGAAAGTAGAAACTCGCCCGATTACAACGGTATGCGTACTTTTCCCCTAGTCCGTTCTAGTTATTCGTTTCGAGTATCAGAACTGCGAAAATGTTGAGTTTCTCAAGCGTTTCTTACCTCCAAACTGCCATATCTCGCGAACGGATTGACTAATCCGCAAAATTTCTGTTGCTTCTGAAAGTAGAAACTCACCCGATTACAACGGTATGCGTACTTTTCCCCTAGGCCGTTCTAGTTATTCGTTTCGAGCATCAGAACTGCGAAAATTTTGAGTTTCTCAAGCGTTTCTTACCTCCAAACTGCCATATCTCGCGAACGGATTGACCAGTCCGCAAAATTTCTGTTGCATCTGAAAGTAGAAACTCGCCCGATTACAACGGTATGCGTACTTTTCCCCTAGGCCGTTCTAGTTATTCGTTTCGAGCATCAGAACTGCGAAAATGTTGAGTTTCTCAAGCGTTTCTTACCTACAAACTGCCATATCTCGCGAACGGATTGACCAATCCGCAAAATTTCTGTTGCATCTGAAAGTAGAAACTCGCCCGATTACAACGGTATGCGTACTTTTCCCCTAGACCGTTCTAGTTATGCTTGTCGAGCATCAGAACTGCGAAAATTTTGAGTTTCTCAAGCGTTTCTTACCTCCAAACTGCCATATCTCGCGAACGGATTGACAAATCCGCAAAATTTCTGTTGCATCTGAAAGTAGAAACTCGCCCGATTACAACGGTATGCGTACTTTTCCCCTAGACCGTTCTAGTTATGCATGTCGAGCATCAGAACTGCGAAAATTTTGAGTTTCTCAAGCGTTTCTTACCTCGAAACTGCCATATCTCGCGAACGGATTGACCAATCCGCAAAATTTCTGTTGCATCTGAAAGTAGAAACTCGCCCGATTACAACGGTATGCGTACTTTTCCCCTAGTCCGTTCTAGTTATTCGTTTCGAGTATCAGAACTGCGAAAATGTTGAGTTTCTCAAGCGTTTCTTACCTCCAAACTGCCATATCTCGCGAACGGATTGACTAATCCGCAAAATTTCTGTTGCTTCTGAAAGTAGAAACTCACCCGATTACAACGGTATGCGTACTTTTCCCCTAGGCCGTTCTAGTTATTCGTTTCGAGCATCAGAACTGCGAAAATTTTGAGTTTCTCAAGCGTTTCTTACCTCCAAACTGCCATATCTCGCGAACGGATTGACCAGTCCGCAAAATTTCTGTTGCATCTGAAAGTAGAAACTCGCCCGATTACAACGGTATGCGTACTTTTCCCCTAGTCCGTCCTAGTTATTCGTTTCGAGCATCAGAACTGCGAAAATTTTGAGTTTCTCAAGCGTTTCTTACCTCCAAACTGCCATGTCTCGCGAACGGTTTGACCAATCCGCAAAATTTCTGTTGCATCTGAAAGTACAAACTCGCCCAATTACAACGGTATGCGTACTTTTCCCCTAGGCCGTTCTAGTTATTCGTTTCGAGCATCAGAACTGCGAAAATGTTGAGTTTCTCAAGCGTTTCTTACATACAAACTGCCATATCTCGCGAACGGATTGACCAATCCGCAAAATTTCTGTTGCATCTGAAAGTAGAAACTCGCCCGATTACAACGGTATGCGTACTTTTCCCCTAGGCCGTTCTAGTTATTCGTTTCGAGCATCAGAACTGCGAAAATTTTGAGTTTCTCAAGCGTTTCTTACTTCCAAACTGCCATATCTCGCGAACGGATTGACCAATCCGCAAAATTTCTGTTGCATCTGAAAGTAGAAACTCGCCCGATTACAACGGTATGCGTACTTTTCCCCTAGGCCGTTCTAGTTAATCGTTTTGAGCATCAGAACTGCGAAAATGTTGAGTTTTTGAAGCGTGTCTTACCTACAAACTGCCATATCTCGTGAACGGATTGACCAATCCGCAAAATTTCTGATGCATCTGAAAGTAGAAACTCGCCCGATTACAACGGTATGCGTACTTTTCCCCTAGGCCGTTCTAGTTATTCGTTTCGAGCATCAGACCTGCGAAAATGTTGAGTTTCTCAAGCGTTTCTTACCTACAAACTGCCATATCTCGCGAACGGATTGACCAATCCGCAAAATTTCTGTTGCATCTGAAAGTAGAAACTCGCCCGATTACAACGGTATGCGTACTTTTCCCCTAGACCGTTCTAGTTATGCTTGTCGAGCATCAGAACTGCGAAAATTTTGAGTTTCTCAAGCGTTTCTTACCTCCAAACTGCCATATCTCGCGAACGGATTGACCAATCCGCAAAATTTCTGTTGCATCTGAAAGTAGAAACTCGCCCGATTACAACGGTATGCGTACTTTTCCCCTAGTCCGTTCTAGTTATTCGTTTCGAGTATCAGAACTGCGAAAATGTTGAGTTTCTCAAGCGTTTCTTACCTCCAAACTGCCATATCTCGCGAACGGATTGACCAATCCGCAAAATTTCTGTTGCATCTGAAAGTAGAAACTCGCCCGATTACAACGGTATGCGTACTTTTCCCCTAGTCCGTTCTAGTTATTCGTTTCGAGTATCAGACCTGCGAAAATGTTGAGTTTCTCAAGCGTTTCTTACCCCCAAACTGCCATATCTCGCGAACGGATTGACTAATCCGCAAAATTTCTGTTGCATCTGAAAGTAGAAACTCGCCCGATTACAACGGTATGCGTACTTTTCCCCTAGGCCGTTCTAGTTATTCGTTTCGAGCACCAGAACTGCGAAAATTTTGAGTTTCTCAAGCGTTTCTTACCTCCAAACTGCCATATCTCGCGAACGGATTGACCAGTCCGCAAAATTTCTGTTGCATCTGAAAGTAGAAACTCGCCCGATTACAACGGTATGCGTGCTTTTCCCCTAGTCCGTCCTAGTTATTCGTTTCGAGCATCAGAACTGCGAAAATGTTGAGTTTCTCAAGCGTTTCTTACCTACAAACTGCCATATCTCGCGAACGGATTGACCAATCCGCAAAATTTCTGTTGCATCTGAAACTAGAAACTCGCCCGATTACAACGGTATGCGTACTTTTCCCCTAGGCCGTTCTAGTTATTCGTTTCGAGCATCAGAACTGCGAAAATTTTGAGTTTCTCAAGCGTTTCTTACTTCCAAACTGCCATATCTCGCGAACGGATTGACCAATCCGCAAAATTTCTGTTGCATCTGAAAGTAGAAACTCGCCCGATTACAACGGTATGCGTACTTTTCCCCTAGGCCGTTCTAGTTATTCGTTTCGAGCATCAGAACTGCGAAAATGTTGAGTTTCTCAAGCGTTTCTTACCTACAAACTGCCATATCTCGCGAACGGATTGACCAATCCGCAAAATTTCTGTTGCATCTGAAAGTAGAAACTCGCCCGATTACAACGGTATGCGTACTTTTCCCCTAGGCCGCTCTAGTTATTCGTTTCGAGCATCAGAACAGCGAAAATTTTGTGTTTCTCAAGTGTTTCATACTTCCAAACTGCCATATCTCGCGAACGGTTTGACCAATCCGCAAAATTTCTATTGCATCTGAAAGTAGAAACTCGCCCGATTACAACGGTATGCGTACTTTTCCCCTAGGCCGTTCTGGTTATTCGTTTCGAGTATCAGAACTGTGAAAATGTTGAGTTTCTCAAGCGTTTCTTACCTCCAAACTGCCATATCTCGCGAACGGATTGACCAATCCGCAAAATTTCTGTTGCATCTGAAAGTACAAACTCGCCCGATTACAACGGTATGCGTACTTTTCCCCTAGGCCGTTCTAGTTATTCGTTTCGAGCATCAGAACTGCGAAAATGTTTAGTTTCTCAAGCGTTTCTTACCTACAAACTGCCATATCTCGCGAACGGATGACCAATCCGCAAAATTTCTGTTGCATCTGAAAGTAGAAACTCGCCCGATTACAACGGTATGCGTACTTTTCCCCTAGGCCGCTCTAGTTATTCGTTTCGAGCATCAGAACAGCGAAAATTTTGTGTTTCTCAAGTGTTTCATACTTCCAAACTGCCATATCTCGCGAACGGTTTGACCAATCCGCAAAATTTCTATTGCATCTGAAAGTAGAAACTCGCCCGATTACAACGGTATGCGTACTTTTCCCCTAGGCCGTTCTGGTTATTCGTTTCGAGTATCAGAACTGTGAAAATTTTGAGTTTCTCAACCGTTTCTTACCTCCAAACTGCCATATCTCGCGAACGGATTGACCAATCCGCAAAATTTCTGTTGCATCTGAAAGTAGAAGGTCGCCCGATTACAACGGTATGCGTACTTTTCCCCTAGGCCGTTCCGGTTATTCGTTTCGAGCATCAGAACTGTGAAAATTTTTAGTTTCTCAACAGTTTCTTACCTCCAAACTGCCATATCTCGCGAACGGATTGACCAATTCGCAAAATTTCTGTTGCATCTGAAAGTAGAAAGTCGCCCGATTACAACGGTTTGCGTACTTTTCCCCTAGACCGTTCAAGTTATGCTTGTCGAGCATCAGAACTGCGAAAATTTTGAGTTTCTCAAGCGCTTCTTACATCCAAACTGCCATATCTCACGAACGGATTGACTAATCCGCAAAATTTCTGTTGCATCTGAAAGAAGAAACTCGCCCGATTACAACGGTATGCGTACTTTTCCCCTAGGCCGTTGTAGTTATTCGCTTCGAGCATGAGAACTGCGAAAATTTTGGGTTTCTCAAGCGTTGCTTACCTCCAAACTGCCATATCTCGCGAACGGATTGACCAATTCGTAAAATTTCTGTTGCATCTGAAAGTAGAAACTCGCCCGATTACAACGGTGTGCGTACTCTTCCCCTAGGCCGTTCTGGTTACTCGTTTCGAGCATCAGAACTGTGATAATTTTGAGTTTCTCAACCGTTTCTTACCTCCAAACTGCCATATCTCTCGAACGGATTGACCAACCCGCAAAATTTCTGTTGCATCTGCAAGTAGAAAGTCGCCCGATTACAACGGTATGCGTACTTTTCCCCTAGACCGTTCTAGTAATGCTTGTCGAGCATCAGAACTGCGACAATTTTGAGTTTCTCAAGCGTTTCTTACCTCCAAACTGCCATATCTCGCGAACGGATTGACCAATCCGCAAAATTTCTGTTGCATCTGAAAGTAGAAACTCGCCCGATTACAACGGTATGCGTACTTTTCCCCTAGGCCGTTCTAGTTATTCGTTTCGAGCATCAGAACTGCGAAAATTTTGAGTTTCTCAAGCGTTTCTAGCTTCCAAACTGCCATATCTCGCGAACGGATTGACCAATCCGCAAAATTTCTGTTGCATCTGAAAGTAGAAACTCGCAAAATTACAACGGTATGCGTACTTTTCCCCTAGGCCGTTCTAGTTAATCGTTTCGAGCATCAGAACTGCGAAAATGTTGAGTTTCTGAAGCGTGTCTTACCTACAAACTGCCATATCTCGTGAACGGATTGACCAATCCGCAAAATTTCTGATGCATCTGAAAGTAGAAACTCGCCCAATTACAACGGTATGCGTACTTTTCCCCTAGGCCGTTCTAGTTATTCGTTTCGAGCATCAGAACTGCGAAAATGTTGAGTTTCTCAAGCGTTTCTCTACTACAAACTGCCATATCTCGCGAACGGATTGACCAATCCGCAAAATTTCTGTTGCATCTGAAAGTAGAAACTCGCCCGATTACAACGGTATGCGTACTTTTCCCCTAGGCCGCTCTAGTTATTCGTTTCGAGCATCAGAACAGCGAAAATTTTGTGTTTCTCAAGTGTTTCATACTTCCAAACTGCCATATCTCGCGAACGGATTGACCAATCCGCAAAATTTCTATTGCATCTGAAAGTAGAAACTCGCCCGATTACAACGGTATGCGTACTTTTCCCCTAGGCCGTTCTGGTTATTCGTTTCGAGCATCAGAACTGTGAAAATTTTGAGTTTCTCAACCGTTTCTTACCTCCAAACTGCCATATCTCGCGAACGGATTGACCAATCCGCAAAATTTCTGTTGCATCTGAAAGTAGAAAGTCGCCCGATTACAACGGTATGCGTACTTTTCCCCTAGGCCGTTCTGGTTATTCGTTTCGAGCATCAGAACTGTGAAAATTTTTAGTTTCTCAACAGTTTCTTACCTCCAAACTGCCATATCTCGCGAACGGATTGACCAATTCGCAAAATTTCTGTTGCATCTGAAAGTAGAAAGTCGCCCGATTACAACGGTTTGCGTACTTTTCCCCTAGACCGTTCTAGTTATGCTTGTCGAGCATCAGAACTGCGAAAATTTTGAGTTTCTCAAGCGCTTCTTACATCCAAACTGCCATATCTCGCGAACGGATTGACTAATCCGCAAAATTTCTGTTGCATCTGAAAGTAGAAACTCGCCCGATTACAACGGTATGCGTACTTTTCCCCTAGGCCGTTGTAGTTATTCGCTTCGAGCATGAGAACTGCGAAAATTTTGGGTTTCTCAAGCGTTGCTTACCTCCAAACTGCCATATCTCGCGAACGGATTGACCAATTCGTAAAATTTCTGTTGCATCTGAAAGTAGAAACTCGCCCGATTACAACGGTGTGCGTACTCTTCCCCTAGGCCGTTCTGGTTACTCGTTTCGAGCATCAGAACTGTGATAATTTTGAGTTTCTCAACCGTTTCTTACCTCCAAACTGCCATATCTCTCGAACGGATTGACCAATCCGCAAAATTTCTGTTGCATCTGAAAGTAGAAAGTCGCCCGATTACAACGGTATGCGTACTTTTCCCCTAGGCCGTTCTAGTTATTCGTTTCGAGCATCAGAACTGCGAAAATTTTGAGTTTCTCAAGCGTTTCTTACTTCCAAACTGCCATATCTCGCGATCGGATTGACCAATCCGCAAAATTTCTGTTGCATCTGAAAGTAGAAACTCGCCCGATTACAACGGTGTGCGTACTCTTCCCCTAGGCCGTTCTAGTTATTCGTTTCGAGCATCAGAACTGCGAAAATTTTGAGTTTCTCAAGCGTTTCTTACTTCCAAACTGCCATATCTCGCGATCGGATTGACCAATCCGCAAAATTTCTGTTGCATCTGAAAGTAGAAACTCGCCCGATTACAACGGTATGCGTACTTTTCCCCTAGACCGTTCTAGTAATGCTTGTCGAGCATCAGAACTGCGACAATTTTGAGTTTCTCAAGCGTTTCTTACCTCCAAACTGCCATATCTCGCGAACGGATTGACCAATCCGCAAAATTTCTGTTGCATCTGAAAGTAGAAACTCGCCCGATTACAACGGTATGCGTACTTTTCCCCTAGGCCGTTCTAGTTATTCGTTTCGAGCATCAGAACTGCGAAAATTTTGAGTTTCTCAAGCGTTTCTAGCTTCCAAACTGCCATATCTCGCGAACGGATTGACCAATCCGCAAAATTTCTGTTGCATCTGAAAGTAGAAACTCGCAAAATTACAACGGTATGCGTACTTTTCCCCTAGGCCGTTCTAGTTAATCGTTTCGAGCATCAGAACTGCGAAAATGTTGAGTTTCTGAAGCGTGTCTTACCTACAAACTGCCATATCTCGTGAACGGATTGACCAATCCGCAAAATTTCTGATGCATCTGAAAGTAGAAACTCGCCCAATTACAACGGTATGCGTACTTTTCCCCTAGGCCGTTCTAGTTATTCGTTTCGAGCATCAGAACTGCGAAAATGTTGAGTTTCTCAAGCGTTTCTCTCCTACAAACTGCCATATCTCGCGAACGGATTGACCAATCCGCAAAATTTCTGTTGCATCTGAAAGTAGAAACTCGCCCGATTACAACGGTATGCGTACTTTTCCCCTAGGCCGCTCTAGTTATTCGTTTCGAGCATCAGAACAGCGAAAATTTTGTGTTTCTCAAGTGTTTCATACTTCCAAACTGCCATATCTCGCGAACGGATTGACCAATCCGCAAAATTTCTATTGCATCTGAAAGTAGAAACTCGCCCGATTACAACGGTATGCGTACTTTTCCCCTAGGCCGTTCTGGTTATTCGTTTCGAGCATCAGAACTGTGAAAATTTTGAGTTTCTCAACCGTTTCTTACCTCCAAACTGCCATATCTCGCGAACGGATTGACCAATCCGCAAAATTTCTGTTGCATCTGAAAGTAGAAAGTCGCCCGATTACAACGGTATGCGTACTTTTCCCCTAGGCCGTTCTGGTTATTCGTTTCGAGCATCAGAACTGTGAAAATTTTTAGTTTCTCAACAGTTTCTTACCTCCAAACTGCCATATCTCGCGAACGGATTGACCAATTCGCAAAATTTCTGTTGCATCTGAAAGTAGAAAGTCGCCCGATTACAACGGTTTGCGTACTTTTCCCCTAGGCCGTTCTAGTTATTCGTTTCGAGCATCAGAACTGCGAAAATTTTGAGTTTCTCAAGCGTTTCTTACTTCCAAACTGCCATATCTCGCGATCGGATTGACCAATCCGCAAAATTTCTGTTGCATCTGAAAGTAGAAACTCGCCCGATTACAACGGTGTGCGTACTCTTCCCCTAGGCCGTTCTAGTTATTCGTTTCGAGCATCAGAACTGCGAAAATTTTGAGTTTCTCAAGCGTTTCTTACTTCCAAACTGCCATATCTCGCGATCGGATTGACCAATCCGCAAAATTTCTGTTGCATCTGAAAGTAGAAACTCGCCCGATTACAACGGTATGCGTACTTTTCCCCTAGACCGTTCTAGTAATGCTTGTCGAGCATCAGAACTGCGACAATTTTGAGTTTCTCAAGCGTTTCTTACCTCCAAACTGCCATATCTCGCGAACGGATTGACCAATCCGCAAAATTTCTGTTGCATCTGAAAGTAGAAACTCGCCCGATTACAACGGTATGCGTACTTTTCCCCTAGGCCGTTCTAGTTATTCGTTTCGAGCATCAGAACTGCGAAAATTTTGAGTTTCTCAAGCGTTTCTAGCTTCCAAACTGCCATATCTCGCGAACGGATTGACCAATCCGCAAAATTTCTGTTGCATCTGAAAGTAGAAACTCGCAAAATTACAACGGTATGCGTACTTTTCCCCTAGGCCGTTCTAGTTATTCGTTTCGAGCATCAGAACTGCGAAAATGTTGAGTTTCTCAAGCGTTTCTTACCTACAAACTGCCATATCTCGCGAACGGATTGACCAATTCGCAAAATTTCTGTTGCATCTGAAAGTAGAAACTCGCCCGATTACAACGGTATGCGTACTTTTCCCCTAGACCGTTCTAGTTATGCTTGTCGAGCATCAGAACTGCGAAAATTTTGAGTTTCTCAAGCGCTTCTTACATCCAAACTGCCATATCTCGCGAACGGATTGACTAATCCGCAAAATTTCTGTTGCATCTGAAAGTAGAAACTCGCCCGATTACAACGGTATGCGTACTTTTCCCCTAGGCCGTTGTAGTTATTCGCTTCGAGCATGAGAACTGCGAAAATTTTGGGTTTCTCAAGCGTTGCTTACCTCCAAACTGCCATATCTCGCGAACGGATTGACCAATTCGTAAAATTTCTGTTGCATCTGAAAGTAGAAACTCGCCCGATTACAACGGTGTGCGTACTCTTCCCCTAGGCCGTTCTGGTTACTCGTTTCGAGCATCAGAACTGTGATAATTTTGAGTTTCTCAACCGTTTCTTACCTCCAAACTGCCATATCTCTCGAACGGATTGACCAATCCGCAAAATTTCTGTTGCATCTGAAAGTAGATACTCGCCCGATTACAACGGTATGCGTACTTTTCTCCTAGTCCGTTCTAGTTATTCGTTTCGAGCATCAGAACTGCGAAAATTTTGAGTTTCTCAAGCGTTTCTTACCTCCAAACTGCCATATCTCGCGAACGGATTGTCTAATCCGCAAAATTTCTGTTGCATCTGAAAGTAGAAACTCACCCGATTTCAACGGTATGCGTACTTTTTCCCTAGGCCGTTCTAGTTATTCGTTTCGAGCATCAGAACTGCGAAAATTTTGAGTTTCTCAAGCGTTTCTTACCTCCAAACTGCCATATCTCGCGAACGGATTGGCCAATCCGCAAAATTTCTGTTGCATCTGAAAGTAGAAACTCGCCCGATTACAACGGTATGCGTACTTTTCCCCTCGTCCGTTCTAGTTATTCGTTTCGAGCATCAGAACTGCGAGAATTTTGAGTTTCTCAAGCGTTTCTTACCTCCAAACTGCCATATCTCGCGAACGGATTGACCAATCAGCAAAATTTCTGTTGCATCTGAAAGTACAAACTCGCCCGATTACAACGGTATGCCTACTGTTCCCCTAGGCCGTTCTAGTTATTCGTTTCGAGCATCAGAACTGCGAAAATGTTGAGTTTCTCAAGCGTTTCTTACTTACAAACTGCCATATCTCGCGAACGGATTGACCAATCCGAAAAAATTTCTGTTGCATCTGAAAGTAGAAACTCGCCCGATTACAACGGTATGCGTACTTTTCCCCTAGGCCGTTCTAGTTATTCGTTTCGAGCATCAGAACTGCAAAAATTTTGAGTTTCTCAAGCGTTTCTTACTTCCAAACTGCCATATCTCGCGAACGGATTGACCAATCCGCAAAATATCTGTTGCATCTGAAAGTAGAAACTCGCCCGATTACAACGGTATGCGTACTTTTCCCCTAGGCCGTTCTAGTTAATCGTTTCGAGCATCAGAACTGCGAAAATTTTGAGTTTCTCAAGCGTTTCTTACTTCCAAACTGCCATATCTCGCGAACGGATTGACCAATCCGCAAAATTTCTGATGCATCTGAAAGTAGAAACTCGCCCGATTACAACGGTATGCGTACTTTTCCCCTAGGCCGTTCTGGTTACTCGTTTCGAGCATCAGAACTGTGATAATTTTGAGTTTCTCAACCGTTTCTTACCTCCAAACTGCCATATCTCGCGAACGGATTGACCAATCCGCAAAATTTCTGATGCATCTGAAAGTAGAAACTCGCCCGATTACAACGGTATGCGTACTTTTCCCCTAGGCCGCTCTAGTTATTCGTTTCGAGCATCAGAACTGCGAAAATGTTGTGTTTCTCAAGTGTTTCATACTTCCAAACTGCCATATCTCGCGAACGGATTGACCAATCCGCAAAATTTCTATTGCATCTGAAATTAGAAACTCGCCCGATTACAACGGTATGCGTACTTTTCCCCTAGGCCGTTCTAGTTATTCGTTTCGAGCATCAGAACTGCGACAATGTTGAGTTTCTCAAGCGTTTCTTACCTACAAACTGCCATATCTCGCGAACGGATTTACCAACCCGCAAAATTTCTGTTGCATCTGAAAGTAGAAACTCGCCCGATTACAACGGTATGCGTACTTTTCCCCTAGACCGTTCTAGTTATGCTTGTCGAGCATCAGAAATGCGAAAATTTTGAGTTTCTCAAGCGTTTCTTACCTCCAAACTGCCATATCTCGCGAACGGATTGACCAATCCGCAAAATTTCTGTTGCATCTGAAAGTAGAAACTCGCCCGATTACAACGGTATGCGTACTTTTCCCCTAGTCCGTTCTAGTTATTCGTTTCGAGCATCAGAACTGCGAAAATTTTGAGTTTCTCAAGCGTTTCTTACCTCCAAACTGCCATATCTCGCGAACAGATTGACTAATCCGCAAAATTTCTGTTGCATCTGAAAGTAGAAACTCACCCGATTACAACGGTATGCCTACTTTTCCCCTAGGCCGTTCTAGTTATTCGTTTCGAGCATCAGAACTGCGAAAATTTTGAGTTTCTCAAGCGTTTCTTACCTCCAAACTGCCATATCTCGCGAACGGATTGTCTAATCCGCAAAATTTCTGTTGCATCTGAAAGTAGAAACTCACCCGATTACAACGGTATGCGTACTTTTTCCCTAGGCCGTTCTAGTTATTCGTTTCGAGCATCAGAACTGCGAAAATTTTGAGTTTCTCAAGCGTTTCTTACCTCCAAACTGCCATATCTCGCGAACGGATTGGCCAATCCGCAAAATTTCTGTTGCATCTGAAAGTAGAAACTCGCCCGATTACAACGGTATGCGTACTTTTCCCCTAGTCCGTTCTAGTTATTCGTTTCGAGCATCAGAACTGCGAGAATTTTGAGTTTCTCAAGCGTTTCTTACCTCCAAACTGCCATATCTCGCGAACGGATTGACCAATCCGCAAAATTTCTGTTGCATCTGAAAGTACAAACTCGCCCGATTACAACGGTATGCCTACTGTTCCCCTAGGCCGTTCTAGTTATTCGTTTCGAGCATCAGAACTGCGAAAATGTTGAGTTTCTCAAGCGTTTCTTACTTACAAACTGCCATATCTCGCGAACGGATTGACCAATCCGAAAAAATTTCTGTTGCATCTGAAAGTAGAAACTCGCCCGATTACAACGGTATGCCTACTTTTCCCCTAGGCCGTTCTAGTTATTCGTTTCGAGCATCAGAACTGCGAAAATTTTGAGTTTCTCAAGCGTTTCTTACTTCCAAACTGCCATATCTCGCGAACGGATTGACCAATCCGCAAAATTTCTGTTGCATCTGAAAGTAGAAACTCGCCCGATTACAACGGTATGCGTACTTTTCCCCTAGTCCGTTCTAGTTATTCGTTTCGAGCATCAGAACTGCGAAAATTTTGAGTTTCTCAAGCGTTTCTTACCTCCAAACTGCCATATCTCGCGAACAGATTGACTAATCCGCAAAATTTCTGTTGCATCTGAAAGTAGAAACTCACCCGATTACAACGGTATGCCTACTTTTCCCCTAGGCCGTTCTAGTTATTCGTTTCGAGCATCAGAACTGCGAAAATTTTGAGTTTCTCAAGCGTTTCTTACCTCCAAACTGCCATATCTCGCGAACGGATTGTCTAATCCGCAAAATTTCTGTTGCATCTGAAAGTAGAAACTCACCCGATTACAACGGTATGCGTACTTTTTCCCTAGGCCGTTCTAGTTATTCGTTTCGAGCATCAGAACTGCGAAAATTTTGAGTTTCTCAAGCGTTTCTTACCTCCAAACTGCCATATCTCGCGAACGGATTGGCCAATCCGCAAAATTTCTGTTGCATCTGAAAGTAGAAACTCGCCCGATTACAACGGTATGCGTACTTTTCCCCTAGTCCGTTCTAGTTATTCGTTTCGAGCATCAGAACTGCGAGAATTTTGAGTTTCTCAAGCGTTTCTTACCTCCAAACTGCCATATCTCGCGAACGGATTGACCAATCCGCAAAATTTCTGTTGCATCTGAAAGTACAAACTCGCCCGATTACAACGGTATGCCTACTGTTCCCCTAGGCCGTTCTAGTTATTCGTTTCGAGCATCAGAACTGCGAAAATGTTGAGTTTCTCAAGCGTTTCTTACTTACAAACTGCCATATCTCGCGAACGGATTGACCAATCCGAAAAAATTTCTGTTGCATCTGAAAGTAGAAACTCGCCCGATTACAACGGTATGCCTACTTTTCCCCTAGGCCGTTCTAGTTATTCGTTTCGAGCATCAGAACTGCGAAAATTTTGAGTTTCTCAAGCGTTTCTTACTTCCAAACTGCCATATCTCGCGAACGGATTGACCAATCCGCAAAATTTCTGTTGCATCTGAAAGTAGAAACTCGCCCGATTACAACGGTATGCGTACTTTTCCCCTAGGCCGTTCTAGTTATTCGTTTCGAGCATCAGAACTGCGAAAATTTTGAGTTTCTCAAGCGTTTCTGACCTCCAAACTGCCATATCTCGCGAACGGATTGACCAATCCGCAAAATTTCTGTTGCATCTGAACGTAGAAACTCGCCCGATTACAACGGTATGCGTACTTTTCCCCTAGTCCGTTCTAGTTATTCGTTTCGAGCATCAGAACTGCGAAAATTTTGAGTTTCTCAAGCGTTTCTTACCTCCAAACTGCCATATCTCGCGAACGGATTGACCAATCCGCAAAATTTCTGTTGCATCTGAAAGTAGAAACTCGCCCGATTACAACGGTATGCGTACTTTTCCCCTAGGCCGTTCTAGTTATTCGTTTCGAGCATCAGAACTGCGAAAATGTTGAGTTTCTCAAGCGTTTCTTACCTACAAACTGCCATATCTCGCGAACGGATTGACTAATCCGCAAAATTTCTGTTGCATCTGAAAGTAGAAACTCACCCGATTACAACGGTATGCGTACTTTTCCCCTAGGCCGTTCTAGTTATTCGTTTCGAGCATCAGAACTGCGAAAATTTTGAGTTTCTCAAGCGTTTCTTACCTCCAAACTGCCATATCTCGGGAACGGATTGACCAGTCCCCAAAATTTCTGTTGCATCTGAAAGTAGAAACTCGCCCGATTACAACGGTGTGCGTACTTTTCCCCTAGTCCGTTCTAGTTATTCGTTTCGAGCATCAGAACTGCGAAAATTTTGAGTTTCTCAAGCGTTTCTTACTTCCAAACTGCCATATCTCGCGAACGGATTGACCAATCCGCAAAATTTCTGTTGCATCTGAAAGTAGAAACTCGCCCGATTACAACGCTATGCGTACTTTTCCCCTAGGCCGTTCTAGTTAATCGTTTCGAGCATCAGAACTGCGAAAATTTTGAGTTTCTCAAGCGTTTCTTACTTCCAAACTGCCATATCTCGCGAACGGATTGACCAATCCGCAAAATTTCTGATCCATCTGAAAGTAGAAACTCGCCCGATTACAACGGTATGCGTACTTTTCCCCTAGGCCGCTCTAGTTATTCGTTTCGAGCATCAGAACTGCGAAAATGTTGTGTTTCTCAAGTGTTTCATACTTCCAAACTGCCATATCTCGCGAACGGATTGACCAATCCGCAAAATTTCTATTGCATCTAAAAGTAGAAACTCGCCCGATTACAACGGTATGCGTACTTTTCCCCTAGGCCGTTCTAGTTATTCGTTTCGAGCATCAGAACTGCGACAATGTTGAGTTTCTCAAGCGTTTCTTACCTACAAACTGCCATATCTCGCGAACGGATTGACCAATCCGCAAAATTTCTGTTGCATCTGAAAGTAGAAACTCGCCCGATTACAACGGTATGCGTACTTTTCCCCTAGACCGTTCTAGTTATGCTTGTCGAGCATCAGAACTGCGAAAATTTTGAGTTTCTCAAGCGTTTCTTACCTCCAAACTGCCATATCTCGCGAACGGATTGACAAATCCGCAAAATTTCTGTTGCATCTGAAAGTAGAAACTCGCCCGATTACAACGGTATGCGTACTTTTCCCCTAGTCCGTTCTAGTTATTCGTTTCGAGCATCAGAACTGCGAAAATTTTGAGTTTCTCAAGCGTTTCTTACCTCCAAACTGCCATATCTCGCGAACGGATTGACCAGTCCGCAAAATTTCTGTTGCATCTGAAAGTAGAAACTCGCCCGATTACAACGGTATGCGTACTTTTCCCCTAGTCCGTCCTAGTTATTCGTTTCGAGCATCAGAACTGCGAAAATTTTGAGTTTCTCAAGCGTTTCTTACCTCCAAACTGCCATATCTCGCGAACGGATTGACCAATCCGCAAAATTTCTGTTGCATCTGAAAGTACAAACTCGCCCAATTACAACGGTATGCGTACTTTTCCCCTAGGCCGTTCTAGTTATTCGTTTCGAGCATCAGAACTGCGAAAATGTTGAGTTTCTCAAGCGTTTCTTACCTACAAACTGCCATATCTCGCGAACGGATTGACCAATCCGCAAAATTTCTGTTGCATCTGAAAGTAGAAACTCGCCCGATTACAACGGTATGCGTACTTTTCCCCTAGGCCGTTCTAGTTATTCGTTTCGAGCATCAGAACTGCGAAAATTTTGAGTTTCTCAAGCGTTTCTTACTTCCAAACTGCCATATCTCGCGAACGGATTGACCAATCCGCAAAATTACTGTTGCATCTGAAAGTAGAAACTCGCCCGATTACAACGGTATGCGTACTTTTCCCCTAGGCCGTTCTAGTTAATCGTTTCGAGCATCAGAACTGCGAAAATGTTGAGTTTCTGAAGCGTGTCTTACCTACAAACTGCCATATCTCGTGAACGGATTGACCAATCCGCAAAATTTCTGATGCATCTGAAAGTAGAAACTCGCCCGATTACAACGGTATGCGTACTTTTCCCCTAGGCCGTTCTAGTTATTCGTTTCGAGCATCAGAACTGCGAAAATGTTGAGTTTCTCAAGCGTTTCTTACCTACAAACTGCCATATCTCGCGAACGGATTGACCAATCCGCAAAATTTCTGTTACATCTGAAAGTAGAAACTCGCCCGATTTCAACGGTATGCGTACTTTTCCCCTAGACCGTTCTAGTTATGCTTGTCGAGCATCAGAACTGCGAAAATTTTGAGTTTCTCAAGCGTTTCTTACCTCCAAACTGCCATATCTCGCGAACGGATTGACCAATCCGCAAAATTTCTGTTGCATCTGAAAGTAGAAACTCGCTCGATTACAACGGTATGCGTACTTTTCCCCTAGTCCGTTCTAGTTATTCGTTTCGAGTATCAGAACTGCGAAAATGTTGAGTTTCTCAAGCGTTTCTTACATCCAAACTGCCATATCTCGCGAACGGATTGACAAATCCGCAAAATTTCTGTTGCATCTGAAAGTACAAACTCGCCCGATTACAACGGTATGCGTACTTTTCCCCTAGGCCGTTCTAGTTATTCGTTTCGAGCATCAGAACTGCGAAAATGTTGAGTTTCTCAAGCGTTTCTTACCTACAAACTGCCATATCTCGCGAACGGATGACCAATCCGCAAAATTTCTGTTGCATCTGAAAGTAGAAACTCGCTCGATTACAACGGTATGCGTACTTTTCCCCTAGGCCGCTCTAGTTATTCGTTTCGAGCATCAGAACTGTGCAAATTTTGAGTTTCTCAACCGTTTCTTACCTCCAAACTGCCATATCTCGCGAACGGATTGACCAATCCGCAAAATTTCTGTTGCATCTGAAAGTAGAAAGTCGCCCGATTACAACGGTATGCGTACTTTTCCCCTAGGCCGTTCTGGTTATTCGTTTCGAGCATCAGAACTGTGAAAATTTTGAGTTTCTCAACAGTTTCTTACCTCCAAACTGCCATATCTCGCGAACGGATTGACCAATCCGCAAAATTTCTGTTGCATCTGAAAGTAGAAACTCGCCCGATTACAACGGTATGCGTACTTTTCCCCTAGGCCGTTGTAGTTATTCGCTTCGAGCATGAGAACTGCGAAAATTTTGGGTTTCTCAAGCGTTGCTTACCTCCATACTGCCATATCTCGCGAACGGATTGACCAATTCGTAAAATTTCTGTTGCATCTGAAAGTAGAAACTCGCCCGATTACAACGGTGTGCGTACTCTTCCCCTAGGCCGTTCTGGTTACTCGTTTCGTGCATCAGAACTGTGATAATTTTGAGTTTCTCAACCGTTTCTTACCTCCAAACTGCCATATCTCTCGAACGGATTGACCAATCCGCAAAATTTCTGTTGCATCTGAAAGTAGAAAGTCGCCCGATTACAACGGTATGCGTACTTTTCCCCTAGACCGTTCTAGTTATGCTTGTCGAGCATCAGAACTGCGACAATTTTGAGTTTCTCAAGCGTTTCTTACCTCCAACCTGCCATATCTCGCGAACGGATTGACTAATCCGCAAAATTTCTGTTGCATCTGAAAGTAGAAACTCGCCCGATTACAACGGTATGCATACTTTTCCCCTAGGCCGTTCTAGTTATTCGTTTCGAGCATCAGAACTGCGAAAATTTTGAGTTTCTCAAGCGTTTCTTACCTGCAAACTGCCATATCTCGCGAACGGATTGACCAATCCGCAAAATTTCTGTTGCATCTGAAAGTAGAAACTCGCCCGATTACAACGGTATGCGTACTTTTCTCCTAGTCCGTTCTAGTTATTCGTTTCGAGCATCAGAACTGCGAAAATTTTGAGTTTCTCAAGCGTTTCTTACCTCCAAACTGCCATATCTCGCGAACGGATTGTCTAATCCGCAAAATTTCTGTTGCATCTGAAAGTAGAAACTCACCCGATTACAACGGTATTCGTACTTTTTCCCTAGGCCGTTCTAGTTATTCGCTTCGAGCATGAGAACTGCGAAAATTTTGAGTTTCTCAAGCGTTTCTGACCTCCAAACTGCCATATCTCGCGAACGGATTGACCAATCCGCAAAATTTCTGTTGCATCTCAAAGTAGAAACTCGCCCGATTACAACGGTATGCGTACTTTTCCCCTAGACCGTTCTAGTTATGCTTGTCGAGCATGAGAACTGCGAAAATTTTGAGTTTCTCAAGCGTTTCTTACCTCCAAACTGCCATATCTCGCGAACGGATTGACCAATCCGCAAAATTTCTGATGCATCTGAAAGTAGAAAGTCGCCCGATTACAACGGTATGCGTACTTTTCCCCTAGACCGTTCTAGTTATGCTTGTCGAGCATCAGAACTGCGAAAATTTTGAGTTTCTCAAGCGTTTCTTACCTCCAAACTGCCATATCTCGCGAACGGATTGACCAATCCGCAAAATTTCTGTTGCATCTGAAAGTACAAACTCGCCCGATTACAACGGTGTGCGTACTTTTCCCCTAGGCCGTTGTAGTTATTCGTTTCGAGCATCAGAACTGCGAAAATTTTGAGTTTCTCAAGCGTTTCTTACCTGCAAACTGCCATATCTCGCGAACGGATTGACCAATCCGCAAAATTTCTGTTGCATCTGAAAGTAGAAACTCGCCCGATTACAACGGTATGCGTACTTTTCCCCTAGGCCGTTCTGGTTATTCGTTTCGAGCATCAGAACTGTGAAAATTTTGAGTTTCTCAACCGTTTCTTACCTCCAAACTGCCATATCTCGCGAACGGATTGACCAATCCGCAAAATTTCTGTTGCATCTGAAAGTAGAAAGTCGTCCGATTACAACGGTATGCGTACTTTTCCCCTAGGCCGTTCTAGTTATTCGTTTCGAGCATCAGAACTGCGAAAATGTTGAGTTTCTCAAGCGTTTCTTACCTACAAACTGCCATATCTCGCGAACGGATTGACCAATCCGCAAAATTTCTGTTGCTTCTGAAAGTAGAAAC
Organism: Ptiloglossa arizonensis; assembly: GCF_051014685.1. Classification (NCBI taxonomy): domain Eukaryota; kingdom Metazoa; phylum Arthropoda; class Insecta; order Hymenoptera; family Colletidae; genus Ptiloglossa; species Ptiloglossa arizonensis. The sequence continues at coordinate 336,781 of NW_027478854.1, forward strand.
TCGCCCGATTACAACGGTATGCGTACTTTTCCCCTAGGCCGTTCTGGTTATTCGTTTCGAGCATCAGAACTGTGAAAATTTTGAGTTTCTCAACCGTTTCTTACCTCCAAACTGCCATATCTCGCGAACGGATTGACCAATCCGCAAAATTTCTGTTGCATCTGAAAGTAGAAAGTCGCCCGATTACAACGGTATGCGTACTTTTCCCCTAGGCCGTTCTGGTTATTCGTTTCGAGCATCAGAACTGTGAAAATTTTGAGTTTCTCAACCGTTTCTTACCTCCAAACTGCCATATCTCGCGAACGGATTGACCAATCCGCAAAATTTCTGTTGCATCTGAAAGTAGAAAGTCGTCCGATTACAACGGTATGCGTACTTTTCCCCTAGGCCGTTCTAGTTATTCGTTTCGAGCATCAGAACTGCGAAAATGTTGAGTTTCTCAAGCGTTTCTTACCTACAAACTGCCATATCTCGCGAACGGATTGACCAATCCGCAAAATTTCTGTTGCTTCTGAAAGTAGAAACTCGCCCGATTACAACGGTATGCGTACTTTTCCCCTAGGCCGTTCTAGTTATTCGTTTCGAGCTTCAGAACTTTGAAAATGTTGAGTTTCTCAAGCGTTTCTTACCTACAAACTGCCATATCTCGCGAGCGGATTGACCAATCCGCAAAATTTCTATTGCATCTCAAAGTAGAAACTCGCGCGATTACAACGGTATGCGTACTTTTCCCCTAGACCGTTCTAGTTATGCTTGTCGAGCATGAGAACTGCGAAAATTTTGAGTTTCTCAAGCGTTTCTTACCTCCAAACTGCCATATCTCGCGAACGGATTGACCAATCCGCAAAATTTCTGATGCATCTGAAAGTAGAAAGTCGCCCGATTACAACGGTATGCGTACTTTTCCCCTAGACCGTTCTAGTTATGCTTGTCGAGCATCAGAACTGCGAAAATTTTGAGTTTCTCAAGCGTTTCTTACCTCCAAACTGCCATATCTCGCGAACGGATTGACCAATCCGCAAAATTTCTGTTGCATCGGAAAGTACAAACTCGCCCGATTACAACGGTGTGCGTACTTTTTCCCTAGGCCGTTGTAGTTATTCGTTTCGAGCATCAGAACTGCGAAAATTTTGGGTTTCTCAAGCGTTTCTTACCTGCAAACTGCCATATCTCGCGAACGGATTGACCAATCCGCAAAATTTCTGTTGCATCTGAAAGTAGAAACTCGCCCGATTACAACGGTATGCGTACTTTTCCCCTAGGCCGTTCTGGTTATTCGTTTCGAGCATCAGAACTGTGAAAATTTTGAGTTTCTCAACCGTTTCTTACCTCCAAACTGCCATATCTCGCGAACGGATTGACCAATCCGCAAAATTTCTGTTGCATCTGAAAGTACAAACTCGCCCGATTACAACGGTGTGCGTACTTTTCCCCTAGGCCGTTCTAGTTATTCGTTTCGAGCATCAGAACTGCGAAAATGTTGAGTTTCTCAAGCGTTTCTTACCTACAAACTGCCATATCTCGCGAACGGATTGACCAATCCGCAAAATTTCTGTTGCTTCTGAAAGTAGAAACTCGCCCGATTACAACGGTATGCGTACTTTTCCCCTAGGCCGTTCTGGTTATTCGTTTCGAGCATCAGAACTGTGAAAATTTTGAGTTTCTCAACCGTTTCTTACCTCCAAACTGCCATTTCTCGCGAACGGATTGACCAATCCGCAAAATTTCTGTTGCATCTGAAAGTACAAAGTCGCCCGATTACAACGGTATGCGTACTTTTCCCCTAGGCCGTTCTAGTTATTCGTTTCGAGCTTCAGAACTTTGAAAATGTTGAGTTTCTCAAGCGTTTCTTACCTACAAACTGCCATATCTCGCGAACGGATTGACCAATCCGCAAAATTTCTATTGCATCTGAAAGTAGAAACTCGCCCGATTACAACGGTATGCGTACTTTTCCCCTAGACCGTTCTAGTTATGCTTGTCGAGCATCAGAACTGCGAAAATTTTGAGTTTCTCAAGCGTTTCTTACCTCCAAACTGCCATATCTCGCGAACGGATTGACTAATCCGCAAAATTTCTGTTGCATCTGAAAGTAGAAACTCACCCGATTACAACGGTATGCGTACTTTTCCCCTAGGCCGTTCTAGTTATTCGTTTCGAGCATCAGAACTGCGAAAATTTTGAGTTTCTCAAGCGTTTCTTACCTTCAAACTGCCATATCTCGCGAACGGATTGACCAGTCCGCAAAATTTCGGTTGCATCTGAAAGTAGAAACTCGCCCGATTACAACGGTATGCGTACTTTTCCCCTAGTCCGTTCTAGTTATTCGTTTCGAGCATCAGAACTGCGAAAATTTTGAGTTTCTCAAGCGTTTCTTACCTCCAAACTGCCATATCTCGCGAACGGATTGACCAATCCGCAAAATTTCTGTTGCATCTGAAAGTACAAACTCGCCCGATTACAACGGTGTGCGTACATTTCCCCTAGGCCGTTCTAGTTATTCGTTTCGAGCTTCAGAACTTTGAAAATTTTGAGTTTCTCAAGCGTTTCTTACCTCCAAACTGCCATATCTCGCGAACGGATTGACCAATCCGCAAAATTTCTGATGCATCTGAAAGTAGAAAGTCGCCCGATTACAACGGTATGCGTACTTTTCCCCTAGACCGTTCTAGTTATGCTTGTCGAGCATCAGAACTGCGAAAATTTTGAGTTTCTCAAGCGTTTCTTACCTCCAAACTGCCATATCTCGCGAACGGATTGACCAATCCGCAAAATTTCTGTTGCATCGGAAAGTACAAACTCGCCCGATTACAACGGTGTGCGTACTTTTTCCCTAGGCCGTTGTAGTTATTCGTTTCGAGCATCAGAACTGCGAAAATTTTGGGTTTCTCAAGCGTTTCTTACCTGCAAACTGCCATATCTCGCGAACGGATTGACCAATCCGCAAAATTTCTGTTGCATCTGAAAGTAGAAACTCGCCCGATTACAACGGTATGCGTACTTTTCCCCTAGGCCGTTCTGGTTATTCGTTTCGAGCATCAGAACTGTGAAAATTTTGAGTTTCTCAACCGTTTCTTACCTCCAAACTGCCATATCTCGCGAACGGATTGACCAATCCGCAAAATTTCTGTTGCATCTGAAAGTACAAACTCGCCCGATTACAACGGTGTGCGTACTTTTCCCCTAGGCCGTTCTAGTTATTCGTTTCGAGCATCAGAACTGCGAAAATGTTGAGTTTCTCAAGCGTTTCTTACCTACAAACTGCCATATCTCGCGAACGGATTGACCAATCCGCAAAATTTCTGTTGCTTCTGAAAGTAGAAACTCGCCCGATTACAACGGTATGCGTACTTTTCCCCTAGGCCGTTCTGGTTATTCGTTTCGAGCATCAGAACTGTGAAAATTTTGAGTTTCTCAACCGTTTCTTACCTCCAAACTGCCATTTCTCGCGAACGGATTGACCAATCCGCAAAATTTCTGTTGCATCTGAAAGTACAAAGTCGCCCGATTACAACGGTATGCGTACTTTTCCCCTAGGCCGTTCTAGTTATTCGTTTCGAGCTTCAGAACTTTGAAAATGTTGAGTTTCTCAAGCGTTTCTTACCTACAAACTGCCATATCTCGCGAACGGATTGACCAATCCGCAAAATTTCTATTGCATCTGAAAGTAGAAACTCGCCCGATTACAACGGTATGCGTACTTTTCCCCTAGACCGTTCTAGTTATGCTTGTCGAGCATCAGAACTGCGAAAATTTTGAGTTTCTCAAGCGTTTCTTACCTCCAAACTGCCATATCTCGCGAACGGATTGACTAATCCGCAAAATTTCTGTTGCATCTGAAAGTAGAAACTCACCCGATTACAACGGTATGCGTACTTTTCCCCTAGGCCGTTCTAGTTATTCGTTTCGAGCATCAGAACTGCGAAAATTTTGAGTTTCTCAAGCGTTTCTTACCTTCAAACTGCCATATCTCGCGAACGGATTGACCAGTCCGCAAAATTTCGGTTGCATCTGAAAGTAGAAACTCGCCCGATTACAACGGTATGCGTACTTTTCCCCTAGTCCGTTCTAGTTATTCGTTTCGAGCATCAGAACTGCGAAAATTTTGAGTTTCTCAAGCGTTTCTTACCTCCAAACTGCCATATCTCGCGAACGGATTGACCAATCCGCAAAATTTCTGTTGCATCTGAAAGTACAAACTCGCCCGATTACAACGGTGTGCGTACATTTCCCCTAGGCCGTTCTAGTTATTCGTTTCGAGCTTCAGAACTTTGAAAATGTTGAGTTTCTCAAGCGTTTCTTACCTACAAACTGCCATATCTCGCGAACGGATTGACCAATCCGCAAAATTTCTATTGCATCTGAAAGTAGAAACTCGCCCGATTACAACGGTATGCGTACTTTTCCCCTAGACCGTTCTAGTTATGCTTGTCGAGCATCAGAACTGCGAAAATTTTGAGTTTCTCAAGCGTTTCTTACCTCCAAACTGCCATATCTCGCGAACGGATTGACTAATCCGCAAAATTTCTGTTGCATCTGAAAGTAGAAACTCACCCGATTACAACGGTATGCGTACTTTTCCCCTAGGCCGTTCTAGTTATTCGTTTCGAGCATCAGAACTGCGAAAATTTTGAGTTTCTCAAGCGTTTCTTACCTTCAAACTGCCATATCTCGCGAACGGATTGACCAGTCCGCAAAATTTCGGTTGCATCTGAAAGTAGAAACTCGCCCGATTACAACGGTATGCGTACTTTTCCCCTAGTCCGTTCTAGTTATTCGTTTCGAGCATCAGAACTGCGAAAATTTTGAGTTTCTCAAGCGTTTCTTACCTCCAAACTGCCATATCTCGCGAACGGATTGACCAATCCGCAAAATTTCTGTTGCATCTGAAAGTACAAACTCGCCCGATTACAACGGTGTGCGTACCTTTCCCCTAGGCCGTTCTAGTTATTCGTTTCGAGCATCAGAACTGCGAAAATGTTGAGTTTCTGAAGCGTGTCTTACCTCCAAACTGCCATATCTCGCGAACGGATTGACCAATTCGCAAAATTTCTGTTGCATCTGAAAGTAGAAACTCGCCCGATTACAACGGTATGCGTACTTTTCCCCTAGTCCGTTCTAGTTATGCTTGTCGAGCATCAGAACTGCGAAAATTTTGAGTTTCTCAAGCGTTTCTTACCTCCAAACTGCCATATCTCGCGAACGGATTGACCAATCCGCAAAATTTCCGTTGCATCTGAAAGTAGAAACTCGCCCGATTACAACGGTATGCGTACTTTTCCCCTAGGCCGTTGTAGTTATTCGCTTCGAGCATGAGAACTGCGAAAATTTTGAGTTTCTCAAGCGTTTCTAACCTCCAAACTGCCATATCTCGCGAACGGATTGACCAATCCGCAAAATTTCTGTTGCATCTCAAAGTAGAAACTCGCCCGATTACAACGGTATGCGTACTTTTCCCCTAGACTGTTCTAGTTATGCTTGTCGAGCATCAGAACTGCGAAAATTTTGAGTTTCTCAAGCGTTTCTTACCTCCAAACTGCCATATCTCGCGAACGGATTGACCAATCCGCAAAATTTCTGATGCATCTGAAAGTAGAAAGTCGCCCGATTACAACGGTATGCGTACTTTTCCCCTAGACCGTTCTAGTTATGCTTGTCGAGCATCAGAACTGCGAAAATTTTGAGTTTCTCAAGCGTTTCTTACCTCCAAACTGCCATATCTCGCGAACGGATTGACCAATCCGCAAAATTTCTGTTGCATCTGAAAGTACAAACTCGCCCGATTACAACGGTGTGCGTACTTTTCCCCTAGGCCGTTCTAGTTATTCGTTTCGAGCATCAGAACTGCGAAAATGTTGAGTTTCTCAAGCGTTTCTTACCTACAAACTGCCATATCTCGCGAACGGATTGACCAATCCGCAAAATTTCTGTTGCATCTGAAAGTAGAAACTCGCCCGATTACAACGGTATGCGTACTTTTCCCCTAGGCCGTTCTGGTTATTCGTTTCGAGCATCAGAACTGTGAAAATTTTGAGTTTCTCAACCGTTTCTTACCTCCAAACTGCCATATCTCGCGAACGGATTGACCAATCCGCAAAATTTCTGTTGCATCTGAAAGTAGAAAGTCGCCCGATTACAACGGTATGCGTACTTTTCCCCTAGTCCGTTCTAGTTATTCATTTCGAGCATCAGAACTGCGAAAATTTTGAGTTTCTCAAGCGTTTCTTACCTCCAAACTGCCATATCTCGCGAACGGATTGACCAATCCGCAAAATTTCTGTTGCATCTGAAAGTAGAAACTCGCCCGATTACAACGGTATGCGTACTTTTCCCCTAGGCCGTTGTGGTTATTCGTTTCGAGCATCAGAACTGTGAAAATTTTGAGTTTCTCAACCGTTTCTTACCTCCAAACTGCCATATCTCGCGAACGGATTGACCAATCCGCAAAATTTCTGTTGCATCTGAAAGTACAAACTCGCCCGATTACAACGGTGTGCGTACTTTTCCCCTAGGCCGTTCTAGTTATTCGTTTCGAGCATCAGAACTGCGAAAATGTTGAGTTTCTCAAGCGTTTCTTACCTACAAACTGCCATATCTCGCGAACGGATTGACCAATCCGCAAAATTTCTGTTGCTTCTGAAAGTAGAAACTCGCCCGATTACAACGGTATGCGTACTTTTCCCCTAGGCCGTTCTGGTTATTCGTTTCGAGCATCAGAACTGTGAAAATTTTGAGTTTCTCAACCGTTTCTTACCTCCAAACTGCCATATCTCGCGAACGGACTGACCAATCCGCAAAATTTCTGTTGCATCTGAAAGTAGAAAGTCGCCCGATTACAACGGTATGCGTACTTTTCCCCTAGCCCGTTCTAGTTATTCGTTTCGAGCATCAGAACTTTGAAAATGTTGAGTTTCTCAAGCGTTTCTTACCTACAAACTGCCATATCTCGCGAACGGATTGACCAGTCCGCAAAATATCTGTTGCATCTGAAAGTAGAAACTCGCCCGATTACAACGGTATGCGTACTTTTCCCCTAGTCCGTCCTAGTTATTCGTTTCGAGCATCAGAACTGCGAAAATTTTGAGTTTCTCAAGCGTTTCTTACCTCCAAACTGCCATACCTCGCGAACGGATTGACCAATCCGCAAAATTTCTGTTGCATCTGAAAGTACAAACTCGCCCGATTACAACGGTATGCGTACTTTTCCCCTAGGCTGTTCTAGTTATTCGTTTCGAGCATCAGAACTGCGAAAATGTTGAGTTTCTCAAGCGTTTCTTACCTACAAACTGCCATATCTCGCGATCGGATTGACCAATCCGCAAAATATCTGTTGCATCTGAAAGTAGAAACTCAACCGATTACAACGGTATGCGTACTTTTCCCCTAGTCCGTCCTAGTTATTCGTTTCGAGCATCAGAACTGCGAAAATTTTGAATTTCTCAAGCGTTTCTTACCTCCAAACTGCCATATCTCGCGAACGGATTGACCAATCCGCAAAATTTCTGTTGCATCTGAAAGTACAAACTCCCCCGATTACAACGGTATGCGTACTTTTCCCCTAGCCCGTTCTAGTTATTCGTTTCGAGCATCAGAACTTTGAAAATGTTGAGTTTCTCAAGCGTTTCTTACCTACAAACTGCCATATCTCGCGAACGGATTGACCAGTCCGCAAAATATCTGTTGCATCTGAAAGTAGAAACTCGCCCGATTACAACGGTATGCGTACTTTTCCCCTAGTCCGTCCTAGTTATTCGTTTCGAGCATCAGAACTGCGAAAATGTTGAGTTTCTCAAGCGTTTCTTACCTACAAACTGCCATATCTCGCGAACGGATTGACCAATCCGCAAAATTTCTGTTGCTTCTGAAAGTAGAAACTCGCCCGATTACAACGGTATGCGTACTTTTCCCCTAGGCCGTTCTGGTTATTCGTTTCGAGCATCAGAACTGCGAAAATTTTGAGTTTCTCAAGCGTTTCTTACCTCCAAACTGCCATACCTCGCGAACGGATTGACCAATCCGCAAAATTTCTGTTGCATCTGAAAGTACAAACTCGCCCGATTACAACGGTATGCGTACTTTTCCCCTAGGCTGTTCTAGTTATTCGTTTCGAGCATCAGAACTGCGAAAATGTTGAGTTTCTCAAGCGTTTCTTACCTACAAACTGCCATATCTCGCGAACGGATTGACCAATCCGCAAAATATGTGTTGCATCTGAAAGTAGAAACTCAACCGATTACAACGGTATGCGTACTTTTCCCCTAGTCCGTCCTAGTTATTCGTTTCGAGCATCAGAACTGCGAAAATTTTGAATTTCTCAAGCGTTTCTTACCTCCAAACTGCCATATCTCGCGAACGGATTGACCAATCCGCAAAATTTCTGTTGCATCTGAAAGTACAAACTCCCCCGATTACAACGGTATGCGTACTTTTCCCCTAGCCCGTTCTAGTTATTCGTTTCGAGCATCAGAACTTTGAAAATGTTGAGTTTCTCAAGCGTTTCTTACCTACAAACTGCCATATCTCGCGAACGGATTGACCAGTCCGCAAAATATCTGTTGCATCTGAAAGTAGAAACTCGCCCGATTACAACGGTATGCGTACTTTTCCCCTAGTCCGTCCTAGTTATTCGTTTCGAGCATCAGAACTGCGAAAATTTTGAGTTTCTCAAGCGTTTCTTACCTCCAAACTGCCATACCTCGCGAACGGATTGACCAATCCGCAAAATTTCTGTTGCATCTGAAAGTACAAACTCGCCCGATTACAACGGTATGCGTACTTTTCCCCTAGGCTGTTCTAGTTATTCGTTTCGAGCATCAGAACTGCGAAAATGTTGAGTTTCTCAAGCGTTTCTTACCTACAAACTGCCATATCTCGCGAACGGATTGACCAATCCGCAAAATATCTGTTGCATCTGAAAGTAGAAACTCAACCGATTACAACGGTATGCGTACTTTTCCCCTAGGCCGTTCTAGTTATTCATTTCGAGCATCAGAACTGCGAAAATGTTGAGTTTCTCAAGCGTGTCTTACCTACAAACTGCCATATCTCGCGAACGGATTGACCAATCCGCAAAATTTCTGTTGCATCTGAAAGTAGAAACTCGCCCGATTACAACGGTATGCGTACTTTTCCCCTAGGCCGTTCTGGTTATTCGTTTCGAGCATCAGAACTGTGAAAATTTTGAGTTTCTCAACCGTTTCTTACCTCCAAACTGCCATATCTCGCGAACGGATTGACCAATCCGCAAAATTTCTGTTGCATCTGAAAGTAGAAAGTCGCCCGATTACAACGGTATGCGTACTTTTCCCCTAGGCCGTTCTAGTTATTCATTTCGAGCATCAGAACTGCGAAAATGTTGAGTTTCTCAAGCGTGTCTTACCTACAAACTGCCATATCTCGCGAACGGATTGACCAATCCGCAAAATTTCTGTTGCATCTGAAAGTAGAAACTCGCCCGATTACAACGGTATGCGTACTTTTCCCCTAGGCCTTTCTGGTTATTCGTTTCGAGCATCAGAACTGTGAAAATTTTGAGTTTCTCAACCGTTTCTTACCTCCAAACTGCCATATCTCGCGAACGGATTGACCAATCCGCAAAATTTCTGTTGCATCTGAAAGTAGAAAGTCGTCCGATTACTACGGTATGCGTACTTTTCCCCTAGTCCGTTCTAGTTATTCATTTCGAGCATCAGAACTGCGAAAATTTTGAGTTTCTCAAGCGTTTCTTACCTCCAAACTGCCATATCTCGCGAACGGATTGACCAATCCGCAAAATTTCTGTTGCATCTGAAAGTAGAAACTCGCCCGATTACAACGGTATGCGTACTTTTCCCCTAGGCCGTTCTGGTTATTCGTTTCGAGCATGAGAACTGTGAAAATTTTGAGTTTCTCAACCGTTTCTTACCTCCAAACTGCCATATCTCGCGAACGGATTGACCAATCCGCAAAATTTCTGTTGCATCTGAAAGTAGAAAGTCGCCCGATTACAACGGTATGCGTACTTTTCCCCTAGGCCGTTCTAGTTATTCGTTTCGAGCATCAGAACTTTGAAAATGTTGAGTTTCTCAAGCGTTTCTTACCTACAAACTGCCATATCTCGCGAACGGATTGACCAATCCGCAAAATTTCTGTTGCATCTGAAAGTAGAAACTCGCCCGATTACAACGGTATGCGTACTTTTCCCCTAGACCGTTCTAGTTATGCTTGTCGAGCATCAGAACTGCGAAAATTTTGAGTTTCTCAAGCGTTTCTTACCTCCAAACTGCCATATCTCGCGAACGGATTGACTAATCCGCAAAATTTCTGTTGCATCTGAAAGTAGAAACTCACCCGATTACAACGGTATGCGTACTTTTCCCCTAGGCCGTTCTAGTTATTCGTTTCGAGCATCAGAACTGCGAAAATTTTGAGTTTCTCAAGCGTTTCTTACCTCCAAACTGCCATATCTCGCGAACGGATTGACCAGTCCGCAAAATTTCTGTTGCATCTGAAAGTAGAAACTCGCCCGATTTCAACGGTATGCGTACTTTTCCCCTAGTCCGTTCTAGTTATTCGTTTCGAGCATCAGAACTGCGAAAATTTTGAGTTTCTCAAGCGTTTCTTACCTCCAAACTGCCATATCTCGCGAACGGATTGACCAATCCGCAAAATTTCTGTTGCATCTGAAAGTAGAAACTCGCCCGATTACAACGGTGTGCGTACTTTTCCCCTAGTCCGTTCTAGTTATTCGTTTCGAGCATCAGAACTGCGAAAATTTTGAGTTTCTCAAGCGTTTCTTACTTCCAAACTGCCATATCTCGCGAACGGATTGACCAATCCGCAAAAATTTCTGTTGCATCTGAAAGTAGAAACTCGCCCGATTGCAACGCTATGCGTACTTTTCCCCTAGGCCGTTCTAGTTAATCGTTTCGAGCATCAGAACTGCGAAAATTTTGAGTTTCTCAAGCGTTTCTTACTTCCAAACTGCCATATCTCGCGAACGGATTGACCAATCCGCAAAATTTCTGATGCATCTGAAAGTAGAAACTCGCCCGATTACAACGGTATGCGTACTTTTCCCCTAGGCCGCTCTAGTTATTCGTTTCGAGTATCAGACCTGCGAAAATGTTGTGTTTCTCAAGTGTTTCATACTTCCAAACTGCCATATCTCGCGAACGGATTGACCAATCCGCAAAATTTCTATTGCATCTGAAAGTAGAAACTCGCCCGATTACAACGGTATGCGTACTTTTCCCCTAGGCCGTTCTAGTTATTCGTTTCGAGCATCAGAACTGCGACAATGTTGAGTTTCTCAAGCGTTTCTTACCTACAAACTGCCATATCTCGCGAACGGATTGACCAATCCGCAAAATTTCTGTTGCATCTGAAAGTAGAAACTCGCCCGATTACAACGGTATGCGTACTTTTCCCCTAGACCGTTCTAGTTATGCTTGTCGAGCATCAGAACTGCGAAAATTTTGAGTTTCTCAATCGTTTCTTACCTCCAAACTGCCATATCTCGCGAACGGATTGACAAATCCGCAAAATTTCTGTTGCATCTGAAAGTAGAAACTCGCCCGATTACAACGGTATGCGTACTTTTCCCCTAGTCCGTTCTAGTTATTCGTTTCGAGCATCAGAACTGCGAAAATTTTGAGTTTCTCAAGCGTTTCTTACCTCCAAACTGCCATATCTCGCGAACGGATTGACTAATCCGCAAAATTTCTGTTGCATCTGAAAGTAGAAACTCACCCGATTACAACGGTATGCGTACTTTTCCCCTAGGCCGTTCTAGTTATTCGTTTCGAGCATCAGAACTGCGAAAATTTTGAGTTTCTCAAGCGTTTCTTACCTCCAAACTGCCATATCTCGCGAACGGATTGACCAGTCCGCAAAATTTCTGTTGCATCTGAAAGTAGAAACTCGCCCGATTACAACGGTATGCGTACTTTTCCCCTAGGCCGTTCTGGTTATTCATTTCGAGCATCAGAACTGTGAAAATTTTGAGTTTCTCAACCGTTTCTTACCTCCAAACTGCCATATCTCGCGAACGGATTGACCAATCCGCAAAATTTCTGTTGCATCTGAAAGTAGAAACTCGCCCGATTACAACGGTATGCGTACTTTTCCCCTAGGCCGTTCTGGTTATTCGTTTCGAGCATCAGAACTGTGAAAATTTTGAGTTTCTCAACCGTTTCTTACATCCAAACTGCCATATCTCGCGAACGGATTGACCAATCCGCAAAATTTCTGTTGCATCTGAAAGTACAAACTCGCCCGATTACAACGGTGTGCGTACTTTTCCCCTAGGCCGTTCTAGTTATTCGTTTCGAGCATCAGAACTGCGAAAGTTTTGAGTTTCTCAAGCGTTTCTTACCTCCAAACTGCCATATCTCGCGAACGGATTGACCAATCCGCAAAATTTCTGTTGCATCTGAAAGTAGAAAGTCGCCCGATTACAACGGTATGCGTACTTTTCCCCTAGCCCGTTCTAGTTATTCATTTCGAGCATCAGAACTGCGAAAATTTTGAGTTTCTCAAGCGTTTCTTACCTCCAAACTGCCATATCTCGCGAACGGATTGACCAATCCTCAAAATTTCTGTTGCATCTGAAAGTAGAAACTCGCCCGATTGCAACGGTATGCGTACTTTTCCCCTAGGCCGTTCTGGTTATTCGTTTCGAACATCAGAACTGTGAAAATTTTGAGTTTCTCAACCGTTTCTTACCTCCAAACTGCCATATCTCGCGAACGGATTGACCAATCCGCAAAATTTCTGTTGCATCTGAAAGTAGAAAGTCGCCCGATTACAACGGTATGCGTACTTTTCCCCTAGCCCGTTCTAGTTATTCGTTTCGAGCATCAGAACTTTGAAAATGTTGAGTTTCTCAAGCGTTTCTTACCTACAAACTGCCATATCTCGCGAACGGATTGACCAGTCCGCAAAATATCTGTTGCATCTGAAAGTAGAAACTCGCCCGATTACAACGGTATGCGTACTTTTCCCCTAGTCCGTCCTAGTTATTCGTTTCGAGCATCAGAACTGCGAAAATTTTGAGTTTCTCAAGCGTTTCTTACCTCCAAACTGCCATATCTCGCGAACGGATTGACCAATCCGCAAAATTTCTGTTGCATCTGAAAGTAGAAAGTCGCCCGATTACAACGGTATGCGTACTTTTCCCCTAGTCCGTTCTAGTTATTCGTTTCGAGCATCAGAACTGCGAAAATTTTGAGTTTCTCAAGCGTTTATTACCTACAAACTGCCATATCTCGCGAACCGATTGACCAATCCGCAAAATTTCTATTGCATCTGAAAGTAGAAACTCGCCCGATTACAACGGTATGCGTACTTTTCCCCTAGACCGTTCTAGTTATGCTTGTCGAGCATCAGAACTGCGAAAATTTTGAGTTTCTCAAGCGTTTCTTACCTCCAAACTGCCATATCTCGCGAACGGATTGACTAATCCGCAAAATTTCTGTTGCATCTGAAAGTAGAAACTCACCCGATTACAACGGTATGCGTACTTTTCCCCTAGGCCGTTCTAGTTATTCGTTTCGAGCATCAGAACTGCGAAAATTTTGAGTTTCTCAAGCGTTTCTTACCTCCAAACTGCCATATCTCGCGAACGGATTGACCAATCCGCAAAATTTCTGTTGCATCTGAAAGTACAAACTCTCCCGATTACAACGGTGTGCGTACTTTTCCCCTAGGCCGTTCTAGTTATTCGTTTCGAGCATCAGAACTGCGAAAATGTTGAGTTTCTCAAGCGTTTCTTACCTACAAACTGCCATATCTCGCGAACGGATTGACCAATCCTCAAAATTTCTGTTGCTTCTGAAAGTAGAAACTCGCCCGATTACAACGGTATGCGTACTTTTCCCCTAGGCCGTTCTGGTTATTCGTTTCGAGCATCAGAACTGTGAAAATTTTGAGTTTCTCAACCGTTTCTTACCTCTAAACTGCCATATCTCGCGAACGGATTGACCAATCCGCAAAATTTCTGTTGCATCTGAAAGTAGAAAGTCGCCCGATTACAACGGTATGCGTACTTTTCCCCTAGCCCGTTCTAGTTATTCGTTTCGAGCATCAGAACTTTGAAAATGTTGAGTTTCTCAAGCGTTTCTTACCTACAAACTGCCATATCTCGCGAGCGGATTGACCAGTCCGCAAAATATCTGTTGCATCTGAAAGTAGAAACTCGCCCGATTACAACGGTATGCGTACTTTTCCCCTAGTCCGTCCTAGTTATTCGTTTCGAGCATCAGAACTGCGAAAATTTTGAGTTTCTCAAGCGTTTCTTACCTCCAAACTGCCATATCTCGCGAACGGATTGACCAATCCGCAAAATTTCTGTTGCATCTGAAAGTAGAAAGTCGCCCGATTACAACGGTATGCGTACTTTTCCCCTTGGCCGTTCTAGTTATTCATTTCGAGCATCAGAACTGCGAAAATGTTGAGTTTCTCAAGCGTTTCTTACCTCCAAACTGCCATATCTCGCGAACGGATTGACCAATCCGCAAAATTTCTGTTGCATCTGAAAGTAGAAAGTCGCCCGATTACAACGGTATGCGTACTTTTCCCCTAGGCCGTTCTAGTTATTCATTTCGAGCATCAGAACTGCGAAAATGTTGAGTTTCTCAAGCGTGTCTTACCTACAAACTGCCATATCTCGCGAACGGATTGACCAATCCGCAAAATTTCTGTTGCATCTGAAAGTAGAAACTCGCCCGATTACAACGGTATGCGTACTTTTCCCCTAGGCCGTTCTGGTTATTCGTTTCGAGCATCAGAACTGTGAAAATTTTGAGTTTCTCAACCGTTTCTTACCTCCAAACTGCCATATCTCGCGAACGGATTGACCAGTCCGCAAAATATCTGTTGCATCTGAAAGTAGAAACTCGCCCGATTACAACGGTATGCGTACTTTTCCCCTAGTCCGTCCTAGTTATTCGTTTCGAGCATCAGAACTGCGAAAATTTTGAGCTTCTCAAGCGTTTCTTACCTCCAAACTGCCATATCTCGCGAACGGATTGACCAATCCGCAAAATCTCTGTTGCATCTGAAAGTAGAAAGTCGCCCGATTACAACGGTATGCGTACTTTTCCCCTAGGCCGTTCTAGTTATTCATTTCGAGCATCAGAACTGCGAAAATGTTGAGTTTCTCAAGCGTTTCTTACCTCCAAACTGCCATATCTCGCGAACGGATTGACCAATCCGCAAAATTTCTGTTGCATCTGAAAGTAGAAAGTCGCCCGATTACAACGGTATGCGTACTTTTCCCCTAGGCCGTTCTAGTTATTCATTTCGAGCATCAGAACTGCGAAAATGTTGAGTTTCTCAAGCGTGTCTTACCTACAAACTGCCATCTCTCGCGAACGGATTGACCAATCCGCAAAATTTCTGTTGCATCTGAAAGTAGAAACTGGCGCGATTACAACGGTATGCGTACTTTTCCCCTAGGCCGTTCTGGTTATTCGTTTCGAGAATCAGAACTGTGAAAATTTTGAGTTTCTCAACCGTTTCTTACCTCCAAACTGCCATATCTCGCGAACGGATTGACCAATCCGCAAAATTTCTGTTGCATCTGAAAGTAGAAAGTCGCCCGATTACAACGGTATGCGTACTTTTCCCCTAGACCGTTCTAGTTATGCTTGTCGAGCATCAGAACTGCGAAAATTTTGAGTTTCTCAAGCGTTTCTTACCTCCAAACTGCCATATCTCGCGAACGGATTGACAAATCCGCAAAATTTCTGTTGCATCTGAAAGTAGAAACTCGCCCGATTACAACGGTATGCGTACTTTTCCCCTAGTCCGTTCTAGTTATTCGTTTCGAGCATCAGAACTGCGAAAATTTTGAGTTTCTCAAGCGTTTCTTACCTCCAAACTGCCATATCTCGCGAACGGATTGACTAATCCGCAAAATTTCTGTTGCATCTGAAAGTAGAAACTCACCCGATTACAACGGTATGCGTACTTTTCCCCTAGGCCGTTCTAGTTATTCGTTTCGAGCATCAGAACTGCGAAAATGTTGAGTTTCTCAAGCGTTTCTTACCTACAAACTGCCATATCTCGCGAACGGATTGACCAATCCGCAAAATTTCTGTTGCATCTGAAAGTAGAAACTCGCCCGATTACAACGGTATGCGTACTTTTCCCCTAGACCGTCCTAGTTTTGCTTGTCGAGCATCAGAACTGCGAAAATTTTGAGTTTCTCAAGCGTTTCTTACCTCCAAACTGCCATATCTCGCGAACGGATTGACCAATCCGCAAAATTTCTGTTGCATCTGAAAGTAGAAACTCGCCCGATTACAACGGTATGCGTACTTTTCCCCTAGTCCGTTCTAGTTATTCGTTTCGAGTATCAGAACTGCGAAAATGTTGAGTTTCTCAAGCGTTTCTTACCTCCAAACTGCCATATCTCGCGAACGGATTGACCAATCCGCAAAATTTCTGTTGCATCTGAAAGTAGAAACTCGCCCGATTACAACGGTATGCGTACTTTTCCCCTAGTCCGTTCTAGTTATTCGTTTCGAGTATCAGAACTGCGAAAATGTTGAGTTTCTCAAGCGTTTCTTACCCCCAAACTGCCATATCTCGCGAACGGATTGACTAATCCGCAAAATTTCTGTTGCATCTGAAAGTAGAAACTCACCCGATTACAACGGTATGCGTACTTTTCCCCTAGGCCGTTCTAGTTATTCGTTTCGAGCATCAGAACTGCGAAAATTTTGAGTTTCTCAAGCGTTTCTTACCTCCAAACTGCCATATCTCGCGAACGGATTGACCAGTCCGCAAAATTTCTGTTGCATCTGAAAGTAGAAACTCGCCCGATTACAACGGTATGCGTGCTTTTCCCCTAGTCCGTCCTAGTTATTCGTTTCGAGCATCAGAACTGCGAAAATTTTGAGTTTCTCAAGCGTTTCTTACCTCCAAACTGCCATATCTCGCGAACGGATTGACCAATCCGCAAAATTTCTGTTGCATCTGAAAGTACAAACTCGCCCAATTACAACGGTATGCGTACTTTTCCCCTAGGCCGTTCTAGTTATTCGTTTCGAGCATCAGAACTGCGAAAATGTTGAGTTTCTCAAGCGTTTCTTACCTACAAACTGCCATATCTCGCGAACGGATTGACCAATCCGCAAAATTTCTGTTGCATCTGAAAGTAGAAACTCGCCCGATTACAACGGTATGCGTACTTTTCCCCTAGGCCGTTCTAGTTATTCGTTTCGAGCATCAGAACTGCGAAAATTTTGAGTTTCTCAAGCGTTTCTTACTTCCAAACTGCCATATCTCGCGAACGGATTGACCAATCCGCAAAATTTCTGTTGCATCTGAAAGTAGAAAGTCGCCCGATTACAACGGTATGCGTACTTTTCCCCTAGGCCGTTCTGGTTATTCGTTTCGAGTATCAGAACTGCGAAAATGTTGAGTTTCTCAAGCGTTTCTTACCCCCAAACTGCCATATCTCGCGAACGGATTGACTAATCCGCAAAATTTCTGTTGCATCTGAAAGTAGAAACTCACCCGATTACAACGGTATGCGTACTTTTCCCCTAGGCCGTTCTAGTTATTCGTTTCGAGCATCAGAACTGCGAAAATTTTGAGTTTCTCAAGCGTTTCTTACCTCCAAACTGCCATATCTCGCGAACGGATTGACCAATCCGCAAAATTTCTGTTGCATCTGAAAGTAGAAACTCGCCCGATTACAACGGTATGCGTACTTTTCCCCTAGGCCGTTCTAGTTATTCGTTTCGAGCATCAGAACTGCGAAAATGTTGAGTTTCTCAAGCGTTTCTTACCTACAAACTGCCATATCTCGCGAACGGATTGACCAATCCGCAAAATTTCTGTTGCATCTGAAAGTAGAAACTCGCCCGATTACAACGGTATGCGTACTTTTCCCCTAGGCCGCTCTAGTTATTCGTTTCGAGCATCAGAACAGCGAAAATTTTGTGTTTCTCAAGTGTTTCATACTTCCAAACTGCCATATCTCGCGAAGGGATTAACCAATCCGCAAAATTTCTATTGCATCTGAAAGTAGAAACTCGCCCGATTACAACGGTATGCGTACTTTTCCCCTAGGCCGTTCTGGTTATTCGTTTCGAGTATCAGAACTGTGAAAATTTTGAGTTTCTCAACCGTTTCTTACCTCCAAACTGCCATATCTCGCGAACGGATTGACCAATCCGCAAAATTTCTGATGCATCTGAAAGTAGAAAGTCGCCCGATTACAACGGTATGCGTACTTTTCCCCTAGGCCGTTCTGGTTATTCGTTTCGAGCATCAGAACTGTGAAAATTTTTAGTTTCTCAACAGTTTCTTACCTCCAAACTGCCATATCTCGCGAACGGATTGACCAATCCGCAAAATTTCTGTTACATCTGAAAGTTGAAAGTCGCCCGATTACAACGGTATGCGTACTTTTCCCCTAGACCGTTCTAGTTATGCTTGTCGAGCATCAGAACTGCGACAATTTTGAGTTTCTCAAGCGTTTCTTACCTCCAAACTGCCATATCTCGCGAACGGATTGACCAATCCGCAAAATTTCTGTTGCATCTGAAAGTAGAAACTCGCCCGATTACAACGGTATGCGTACTTTTCCCCTAGGCCGTTCTAGTTATTCGTTTCGAGCATCAGAACTGCGAAAATTTTGAGTTTCTCAAGCGTTTCTAGCTTCCAAACTGCCATATCTCGCGAACGGATTGACCAATCCGCAAAATTTCTGTTGCATCTGAAAGTAGAAACTCGCCCGATTACAACGGTATGCGTACTTTTCCCCTAGGCCGTTCTAGTTAATCGTTTCGAGCATCAGAACTGCGAAAATGTTGAGTTTCTGAAGCGTGTCTTACCTACAAACTGCCATATCTCGTGAACGGATTGACCAATCCGCAAAATTTCTGATGCATCTGAAAGTAGAAACTCGCCCAATTACAACGGTATGCGTACTTTTCCCCTAGGCCGTTCTAGTTATTCGTTTCGAGCATCAGAACTGCGAAAATGTTGAGTTTCTCAAGCGTTTCTTACCTACAAACTGCCATATCTCGCGAACGGATTGACCAATCCGCAAAATTTCTGTTGCATCTGAAAGTAGAAACTCGCCCGATTACAACGGTATGCGTACTTTTCCCCTAGGCCGCTCTAGTTATTCGTTTCGAGCATCAGAACAGCGAAAATTTTGTGTTTCTCAAGTGTTTCATACTTCCAAACTGCCATATCTCGCGAACGGATTGACCAATCCGCAAAATTTCTATTGCATCTGAAAGTAGAAACTCGCCCGATTACAACGGTATGCGTACTTTTCCCCTAGGCCGTTCTGGTTATTCGTTTCGAGCATCAGAACTGTGAAAATTTTTAGTTTCTCAACAGTTTCTTACCTCCAAACTGCCATATCTCGCGAACGGATTGACCAATCCGCAAAATTTCTGTTGCATCTGAAAGTAGAAAGTCGCCCGATTACAACGGTATGCGTACTTTTCCCCTAGACCGTTCTAGTTATGCTTGTCGAGCATCAGAACTGCGACAATTTTGAGTTTCTCAAGCGTTTCTTACCTCCAAACTGCCATATCTCGCGAACGGATTGACCAATCCGCAAAATTTCTGTTGCATCTGAAAGTAGAAACTCGCCCGATTACAACGGTATGCGTACTTTTCCCCTAGGCCGTTCTAGTTATTCGTTTCGAGCATCAGAACTGCGAAAATTTTGAGTTTCTCAAGCGTTTCTAGCTTCCAAACTGCCATATCTCGCGAACGGATTGACCAATCCGCAAAATTTCTGTTGCATCTGAAAGTAGAAACTCGCCCGATTACAACGGTATGCGTACTTTTCCCCTAGGCCGTTCTAGTTAATCGTTTCGAGCATCAGAACTGCGAAAATGTTGAGTTTCTGAAGCGTGTCTTACCTACAAACTGCCATATCTCGTGAACGGATTGACCAATCCGCAAAATTTCTGATGCATCTGAAAGTAGAAACTCGCCCAATTACAACGGTATGCGTACTTTTCCCCTAGGCCGTTCTAGTTATTCGTTTCGAGCATCAGAACTGCGAAAATGTTGAGTTTCTCAAGCGTTTCTTACCTACAAACTGCCATATCTCGCGAACGGATTGACCAATCCGCAAAATTTCTGTTGCATCTGAAAGTAGAAACTCGCCCGATTACAACGGTATGCGTACTTTTCCCCTAGGCCGCTCTAGTTATTCGTTTCGAGCATCAGAACATCGAAAATTTTGTGTTTCTCAAGTGTTTCATACTTCCAAACTGCCATATCTCGCGAACGGATTGACCAATCCGCAAAATTTCTATTGCATCTGAAAGTAGAAACTCGCCCGATTACAACGGTATGCGTACTTTTCCCCTAGGCCGTTCTAGTTAATCGTTTTGAGCATCAGAACTGCGAAAATGTTGAGTTTCTGAAGCGTGTCTTACCTACAAACTGCCATATCTCGCGAACGGATTGTCTAATCCGCAAAATTTCTGTTGCATCTGAAAGTAGAAACTCACCCGATTTCAACGGTATGCGTACTTTTTCCCTAGGCCGTTCTAGTTATTCGTTTCGAGCATCAGAACTGCGAAAATTTTGAGTTTCTCAAGCGTTTCTTACCTCCAAACTGCCATATCTCGCGAACGGATTGGCCAATCCGCAAAATTTCTGTTGCATCTGAAAGTAGAAACTCTCCCGATTACAACGGTATGCGTACTTTTCCCCTAGTCCGTTCTAGTTATTCGTTTCGAGCATCAGAACTGCGAGAATTTTGAGTTTCTCAAGCGTTTCTTACCTCCAAACTGCCATATCTCGCGAACGGATTGTCTAATCCGCAAAATTTCTGTTGCATCTGAAAGTAGAAACTCACCCGATTACAACGGTATGCGTACTTTTTCCCTAGGCCGTTCTAGTTATTCGTTTCGAGCATCAGAACTGCGAAAATTTTGAGTTTCTCAAGCGTTTCTTACTTCCAAACTGCCATATCTCGCGATCGGATTGACCAATCCGCAAAATTTCTGTTGCATCTGAAAGTAGAAACTCGCCCGATTACAACGGTATGCGTACTTTTCCCCTAGGCCGTTCTAGTTAATCGTTTTGAGCATCAGAACTGCGAAAATGTTGAGTTTCTGAAGCGTGTCTTACCTACAAACTGCCATATCTCGCGAACGGATTGTCTAATCCGCAAAATTTCTGTTGCATCTGAAAGTAGAAACTCACCCGATTTCAACGGTATGCGTACTTTTTCCCTAGGCCGTTCTAGTTATTCGTTTCGAGCATCAGAACTGCGAAAATTTTGAGTTTCTCAAGCGTTTCTTACCTCCAAACTGCCATATCTCGCGAACGGATTGGCCAATCCGCAAAATTTCTGTTGCATCTGAAAGTAGAAACTCTCCCGATTACAACGGTATGCGTACTTTTCCCCTAGTCCGTTCTAGTTATTCGTTTCGAGCATCAGAACTGCGAGAATTTTGAGTTTCTCAAGCGTTTCTTACTTACAAACTGCCATATCTCGCGAACGGATAGACCAATCCGAAAAAATTTCTGTTGCATCTGAAAGTAGAAACTCGCCCGATTACAACGGTATGCGTACTTTTCCCCTAGACCGTTCTAGTTATGCTTGTCGAGCATCAGAAATGCGAAAATTTTGAGTTTCTCAAGCGTTTCTTACCTCCAAACTGCCATATCTCGCGAACGGATTGACCAATCCGCAAAATTTCTGTTGCATCTGAAAGTAGAAACTCGCCCGATTACAACGGTATGCGTACTTTTCCCCTAGTCCGTTCTAGTTATTCGTTTCGAGCATCAGAACTGCGAAAATTTTGAGTTTCTCAAGCGTTTCTTACCTCCAAACTGCCATATCTCGCGAACAGCTTGACTAATCCGAAAAATTTCTGTTGCATCTGAAAGTAGAAACTCACCCGATTACAACGGTATGCGTACTTTTCCCCTAGGCCGTTCTAGTTATTCGTTTCGAGCATCAGAACTGCGAAAATTTTGAGTTTCTCAAGCGTTTCTTACCTCCAAATTGCCATATCTCGCGAACGGATTGTCTAATCCGCAAAATTTCTGTTGCATCTGAAAGTAGAAACTCACCCGATTACAACGGTATGCGTACTTTTTCCCTAGGCCGTTCTAGTTATTCGTTTCGAGCATCAGAACTGCGAAAATTTTGAGTTTCTCAAGCGTTTCTTACCTCCAAACTGCCATATCTCGCGAACGGATTGGCCAATCCGCAAAATTTCTGTTGCATCTGAAAGTAGAAACTCGCCCGATTACAACGGTATGCGTACTTTTCCCCTAGGCCGTTCTAGTTAATCGTTTCGAGCATCAGAACTGCGAAAATTTTGAGTTTCTCAAGCGTTTCTTACTTCCAAACTGCCATATCTCGCGAACGGATTGACCAATCCGCAAAATTTCTGATGCATCTGAAAGTAGAAACTCGCCCGATTACAACGGTATGCGTACTTTTCCCCTAGGCCGTTCTGGTTACTCGTTTCGAGCATCAGAACTGTGATAATTTTGAGTTTCTCAACCGTTTCTTACCTCCAAACTGCCATATCTCGCGAACGGATTGACCAATCCGCAAAATTTCTGTTGCATCTGAAAGTAGAAACTCGCCCGATTACAACGGTATGCGTACTTTTCCCCTAGGCCGCTCTAGTTATTCGTTTCGAGCATCAGAACTGCGAAAATGTTGTGTTTCTCAAGTGTTTCATACTTCCAAACTGCCATATCTCGCGAACGGATTGACCAATCCGCAAAATTTCTATTGCATCTGAAATTAGAAACTCGCCCGATTACAACGGTATGCGTACTTTTCCCCTAGGCCGTTCTAGTTATTCGTTTCGAGCATCAGAACTGCGACAATGTTGAGTTTCTCAAGCGTTTCTTACCTACAAACTGCCATATCTCGCGAACGGATTGACCAACCCGCAAAATTTCTGTTGCATCTGAAAGTAGAAACTCGCCCGATTACAACGGTATGCGTACTTTTCCCCTAGACCGTTCTAGTTATGCTTGTCGAGCATCAGAAATGCGAAAATTTTGAGTTTCTCAAGCGTTTCTTACCTCCAAACTGCCATATCTCGCGAACGGATTGACAAATCCGAAAAATTTCTGTTGCATCTGAAAGTAGAATCTCGCCCGATTACAACGGTATGCGTACTTTTCCCCTAGTCCGTTCTAGTTATTCGTTTCGAGCATCAGAACTGCGAAAATTTTGAGTTTCTCAAGCGTTTCTTACCTCCAAACTGCCATATCTCGCGAACAGATTGACTAATCCGCAAAATTTCTGTTGCATCTGAAAGTAGAAACTCACCCGATTACAACGGTATGCGTACTTTTCCCCTAGGCCGTTCTAGTTATTCGTTTCGAGCATCAGAACTGCGAAAATTTTGAGTTTCTCAAGCGTTTCTTACCTCCAAATTGCCATATCTCGCGAACGGATTGTCTAATCCGCAAAATTTCTGTTGCATCTGAAAGTAGAAACTCACCCGATTACAACGGTATGCGTACTTTTTCCCTAGGCCGTTCTAGTTATTCGTTTCGAGCATCAGAACTGCGAAAATTTTGAGTTTCTCAAGCGTTTCTTACCTCCAAACTGCCATATCTCGCGAACGGATTGGCCAATCCGCAAAATTTCTGTTGCATCTGAAAGTAGAAACTCGCCCGATTACAACGGTATGCGTACTTTTCCCCTAGGCCGCTCTAGTTATTCGTTTCGAGCATCAGAACTGCGAAAATGTTGTGTTTCTCAAGTGTTTCATACTTCCAAACTGCCATATCTCGCGAACGGATTGACCAATCCGCAAAATTTCTATTGCATCTGAAATTAGAAACTCGCCCGATTACAACGGTATGCGTACTTTTCCCCTAGGCCGTTCTAGTTATTCGTTTCGAGCATCAGAACTGCGACAATGTTGAGTTTCTCAAGCGTTTCTTACCTACAAACTGCCATATCTCGCGAACGGATTGACCAACCCGCAAAATTTCTGTTGCATCTGAAAGTAGAAACTCGCCCGATTACAACGGTATGCGTACTTTTCCCCTAGACCGTTCTAGTTATGCTTGTCGAGCATCAGAAATGCGAAAATTTTGAGTTTCTCAAGCGTTTCTTACCTCCAAACTGCCATATCTCGCGAACGGATTGACCAATCCGCAAAATTTCTGTTGCATCTGAAAGTAGAAACTCGCCCGATTACAACGGTATGCGTACTTTTCCCCTAGTCCGTTCTAGTTATTCGTTTCGAGCATCAGAACTGCGAAAATTTTGAGTTTCTCAAGCGTTTCTTACCTCCAAACTGCCATATCTCGCGAACAGATTGACTAATCCGCAAAATTTCTGTTGCATCTGAAAGTAGAAACTCACCCGATTACAACGGTATGCGTACTTTTCCCCTAGGCCGTTCTAGTTATTCGTTTCGAGCATCAGAACTGCGAAAATTTTGAGTTTCTCAAGCGTTTCTTACCTCCAAATTGCCATATCTCGCGAACGGATTGTCTAATCCGCAAAATTTCTGTTGCATCTGAAAGTAGAAACTCACCCGATTACAACGGTATGCGTACTTTTTCCCTAGGCCGTTCTAGTTATTCGTTTCGAGCATCAGAACTGCGAAAATTTTGAGTTTCTCAAGCGTTTCTTACCTCCAAACTGCCATATCTCGCGAACGGATTGGCCAATCCGCAAAATTTCTGTTGCATCTGAAAGTAGAAACTCGCCCGATTACAACGGTATGCGTACTTTTCCCCTAGTCCGTTCTAGTTATTCGTTTCGAGCATCAGAACTGCGAGAATTTTGAGTTTCTCAAGCGTTTCTTACCTCCAAACTGCCATATCTCGCGAACGGATTGACCAATCCGCAAAATTTCTGTTGCATCTGAAAGTACAAACTCGCCCGATTACAACGGTATGCCTACTGTTCCCCTAGGCCGTTCTAGTTATTCGTTTCGAGCATCAGAACTGCGAAAATGTTGAGTTTCTCAAGCGTTTCTTACTTACAAACTGCCATATCTCGCGAACGGATTGACCAATCCGAAAAAATTTCTGTTGCATCTGAAAGTAGAAACTCGCCCGATTACAACGGTATGCGTACTTTTCCCCTAGGCCGTTCTAGTTATTCGTTTCGAGCATCAGAACTGCGAAAATGTTGAGTTTCTCAAGCGTGTCTTACCTACAAACTGCCATATCTCGCGAACGGATTGACCAATCCGCAAAATTTCTGTTGCATCTGAAAGTAGAAACTCGCCCGATTACAACGGTATGCGTACTTTTCCCCTAGGCCGTTCTGGTTATTCGTTTCGAGCATCAGAACTGTGAAAATTTTGAGTTTCTCAACCGTTTCTTACATCCAAACTGCCATATCTCGCGAACGGATTGACCAATCCGCAAAATTTCTGTTGCATCTGAAAGTAGAAAGTAGCCCGATTACAACGGTATGCGTACTTTTCCCCTAGGCCGTTCTAGTTATTCATTTCGAGCATCAGAACTGCGAAAATGTTGAGTTTCTCAAGCGTGTCTTACCTACAAACTGCCATATCTCGCGAACGGATTGACCAATCCGCAAAATTTCTGTTGCATCTGAAAGTAGAAACTCGCCCGATTACAACGGTGTGCGTACTTTTCCCCTAGGCCGTTCTGGTTATTCGTTTCGAGCATCAGAACTGTGAAAATTTTGAGTTTCTCAACCGTTTCTTACCTCCAAACTGCCATATCTCGCGAACGGATTAACCAATCCGCAAAATTTCTGTTGCATCTGAAAGTAGAAAGTCGCCCGATTACAACGGTTTGCGTACTTTTCCCCTAGGCCGTTCTAGTTATTCATTTCGAGCATCAGAACTGCGAAAATTTTGAGTTTCTCAAGCGTTTCTTACCTCCAAACTGCCATATCTCGCGAACGGATTGACAAATCCGCAAAATTTCTGTTGCATCTGAAAGTAGAAACTCGCCCGATTACAACGGTATGCGTACTTTTCCCCTAGTCCGTTCTAGTTATTCGTTTCGAGCATCAGAACTGCGAAAATTTTGAGTTTCTCAAGCGTTTCTTACCTCCAAACTGACATATCTCGCGAACGGATTGACTAATCCGCAAAATTTCTGTTGCATCTGAAAGTAGAAACTCACCCGATTACAACGGTATGCGTACTTTTCCCCTAGGCCGTTCTAGTTATTCGTTTCGAGCATCAGAACTGCGAAAATTTTGAGTTTCTCAAGCGTTTCTTACCTCCAAACCGCCATATCTCGCGAACGGATTGGCCAGTCCGCAAAATTTCTGTTGCATCTGAAAGTAGAAACTCGCCCGATTACAACGGTATGCGTACTTTTCCCCTAGGCCGTTCTAGTTATTCGTTTCGAGCATCAGAACTGCGAAAATTTTGAGTTTCTCAAGCGTTTCTGACCTCCAAACTGCCATATCTCGCGAACGGATTGACCAATCCGCAAAATTTCTGTTGCATCTGAACGTAGAAACTCGCCCGATTACAACGGTATGCGTACTTTTCCCCTAGTCCGTTCTAGTTATTCGTTTCGAGCATCAGAACTGCGAAAATTTTGAGTTTCTCAAGCGTTTCTTACCTCCAAACTGCCATATCTCGCGAACGGATTGACCAATCCGCAAAATTTCTGTTGCATCTGAAAGTAGAAACTCGCCCGATTACAACGGTATGCGTACTTTTCCCCTAGGCCGTTCTAGTTATTCGTTTCGAGCATCAGAACTGCGAAAATGTTGAGTTTCTCAAGCGTTTCTTACCTACAAACTGCCATATCTCGCGAACGGATTGACTAATCCGCAAAATTTCTGTTGCATCTGAAAGTAGAAACTCACCCGATTACAACGGTATGCGTACTTTTCCCCTAGGCCGTTCTAGTTATTCGTTTCGAGCATCAGAACTGCGAAAATTTTGAGTTTCTCAAGCGTTTCTTACCTCCAAACTGCCATATCTCGGGAACGGATTGACCAGTCCGCAAAATTTCTGTTGCATCTGAAAGTAGAAACTCGCCCGATTACAACGGTGTGCGTACTTTTCCCCTAGTCCGTTCTAGTTATTCGTTTCGAGCATCAGAACTGCGAAAATTTTGAGTTTCTCAAGCGTTTCTTACTTCCAAACTGCCATATCTCGCGAACGGATTGACCAATCCGCAAAATTTCTGTTGCATCTGAAAGTAGAAACTCGCCCGATTACAACGCTATGCGTACTTTTCCCCTAGGCCGTTCTAGTTAATCGTTTCGAGCATCAGAACTGCGAAAATTTTGAGTTTCTCAAGCGTTTCTTACTTCCAAACTGCCATATCTCGCGAACGGATTGACCAATCCGCAAAATTTCTGATCCATCTGAAAGTAGAAACTCGCCCGATTACAACGGTATGCGTACTTTTCCCCTAGGCCGCTCTAGTTATTCGTTTCGAGCATCAGAACTGCGAAAATGTTGAGTTTCTCAAGCGTTTCTTACCTACAAACTGCCATATCTCGCGAACGGATTGACTAATCCGCAAAATTTCTGTTGCATCTGAAAGTAGAAACTCACCCGATTACAACGGTATGCGTACTTTTCCCCTAGGCCGTTCTAGTTATTCGTTTCGAGCATCAGAACTGCGAAAATTTTGAGTTTCTCAAGCGTTTCTTACCTCCAAACTGCCATATCTCGGGAACGGATTGACCAGTCCGCAAAATTTCTGTTGCATCTGAAAGTAGAAACTCGCCCGATTACAACGGTGTGCGTACTTTTCCCCTAGTCCGTTCTAGTTATTCGTTTCGAGCATCAGAACTGCGAAAATTTTGAGTTTCTCAAGCGTTTCTTACTTCCAAACTGCCATATCTCGCGAACGGATTGACCAATCCGCAAAATTTCTGTTGCATCTGAAAGTAGAAACTCGCCCGATTACAACGCTATGCGTACTTTTCCCCTAGGCCGTTCTAGTTATTCGTTTCGAGCATCAGAACTGCGACAATGTTGAGTTTCTCAAGCGTTTCTTACCTACAAACTGCCATATCTCGCGAACGGATTGACCAATCCGCAAAATTTCTGTTGCATCTGAAAGTAGAAACTCGCCCGATTACAACGGTATGCGTACTTTTCCCCTAGACCGTTCTAGTTATGCTTGTCGAGCATCAGAACTGCGAAAATTTTGAGTTTCTCAAGCGTTTCTTACCTCCAAACTGCCATATCTCGCGAACGGATTGACAAATCCGAAAAATTTCTGTTGCATCTGAAAGTAGAATCTCGCCCGATTACAACGGTCTGCGTACTTTTCCCCTAGTCCGTTCTAGTTATTCGTTTCGAGCATCAGAACTGCGAAAATTTTGAGTTTCTCAAGCGTTTCTTACCTCCAAACTGCCATATCTCGCGAACGGATTGACCAGTCCGCAAAATTTCTGTTGCATCTGAAAGTAGAAACTCGCCCGATTACAACGGTATGCGTACTTTTCCCCTAGTCCGTCCTAGTTATTCGTTTCGAGCATCAGAACTGCGAAAATTTTGAGTTTCTCAAGCGTTTCTTACCTCCAAACTGCCATATCTCGCGAACGGATTGACCAATCCGCAAAATTTCTGTTGCATCTGAAAGTACAAACTCGCCCAATTACAACGGTATGCGTACTTTTCCCCTAGGCCGTTCTAGTTATTCGTTTCGAGCATCAGAACTGCGAAAATGTTGAGTTTCTCAAGCGTTTCTTACCTACAAACTGCCATATCTCGCGAACGGATTGACCAATCCGCAAAATTTCTGTTGCATCTGAAAGTAGAAACTCGCCCGATTACAACGGTATGCGTACTTTTCCCCTAGGCCGTTCTAGTTATTCGTTTCGAGCATCAGAACTGCGAAAATTTTGAGTTTCTCAAGCGTTTCTTACTTCCAAACTGCCATATCTCGCGAACGGATTGACCAATCCGCAAAATTACTGTTGCATCTGAAAGTAGAAACTCGCCCGATTACAACGGTATGCGTACTTTTCCCCTAGGCCGTTCTAGTTAATCGTTTCGAGCATCAGAACTGCGAAAATGTTGAGTTTCTGAAGCGTGTCTTACCTACAAACTGCCATATCTCGTGAACGGATTGACCAATCCGCAAAATTTCTGATGCATCTGAAAGTAGAAACTCGCCCGATTACAACGGTATGCGTACTTTTCCCCTAGGCCGTTCTAGTTATTCGTTTCGAGCATCAGAACTGCGAAAATGTTGAGTTTCTCAAGCGTTTCTTACCTACAAACTGCCATATCTCGCGAACGGATTGACCAATCCGCAAAATTTCTGTTACATCTGAAAGTAGAAACTCGCCCGATTACAACGGTATGCGTACTTTTCCCCTAGACCGTTCTAGTTATTCGTTTCGAGCATCAGAACTGCGAAAATGTTGTGTTTCTCAAGTGTTTCATACTTCCAAACTGCCATATCTCGCGAACGGATTGACCAATCCGCAAAATTTCTATTGCATCTGAAATTAGAAACTCGCCCGATTACAACGGTATGCGTACTTTTCCCCTAGGCCGTTCTAGTTATTCGTTTCGAGCATCAGAACTGCGACAATGTTGAGTTTCTCAAGCGTTTCTTACCTACAAACTGCCATATCTCGCGAACGGATTGACCAACCCGCAAAATTTCTGTTGCATCTGAAAGTAGAAACTCGCCCGATTACAACGGTATGCGTACTTTTCCCCTAGACCGTTCTAGTTATGCTTGTCGAGCATCAGAAATGCGAAAATTTTGAGTTTCTCAAGCGTTTCTTACCTCCAAACTGCCATATCTCGCGAACGGATTGACCAATCCGCAAAATTTTTGTTGCGTCTGAAAGTAGAAACTCGCCCGATTACAACGGTATGCGTACTTTTCCCCTAGTCCGTTCTAGTTATTCGTTTCGAGCATCAGAACTGCGAAAATTTTGAGTTTCTCAAGCGTTTCTTACCTCCAAACTGCCATATCTCGCGAACAGATTGACTAATCCGCAAAATTTCTGTTGCATCTGAAAGTAGAAACTCACCCGATTACAACGGTATGCGTACTTTTCCCCTAGGCCGTTCTAGTTATTCGTTTCGAGCATCAGAACTGCGAAAATTTTGAGTTTCTCAAGCGTTTCTTACCTCCAAATTGCCATATCTCGCGAACGGATTGTCTAATCCGCAAAATTTCTGTTGCATCTGAAAGTAGAAACTCACCCGATTACAACGGTATGCGTACTTTTTCCCTAGGCCGTTCTAGTTATTCGTTTCGAGCATCAGAACTGCGAAAATTTTGAGTTTCTCAAGCGTTTCTTACCTCCAAACTGCCATATCTCGCGAACGGATTGGCCAATCCGCAAAATTTCTGTTGCATCTGAAAGTAGAAACTCGCCCGATTACAACGGTATGCGTACTTTTCCCCTAGTCCGTTCTAGTTATTCGTTTCGAGCATCAGAACTGCGAGAATTTTGAGTTTCTCAAGCGTTTCTTACCTCCAAACTGCCATATCTCGCGAACGGATTGACCAATCCGCAAAATTTCTGTTGCATCTGAAAGTACAAACTCGCCCGATTACAACGGTATGCCTACTGTTCCCCTAAGCCGTTCTAGTTATTCGTTTCGAGCATCAGAACTGCGAAAATGTTGAGTTTCTCAAGCGTTTCTTACTTACAAACTGCCATATCTCGCGAACGGATTGACCAATCCGAAAAAATTTCTGTTGCATCTGAAAGTAGAAACTCGCCCGATTACAACGGTATGCGTACTTTTCCCCTAGGCCGTTCTAGTTATTCGTTTCGAGCATCAGAACTGCGAAAATTTTGAGTTTCTCAAGCGTTTCTTACTTCCAAACTGCCATATCTCGCGAACGGATTGACCAATCCGCAAAATTTCTGTTGCATCTGAAAGTAGAAACTCGCCCGATTACAACGGTATGCGTACTTTTCCCCTAGGCCGTTCTAGTTATTCATTTCGAGCATCAGAACTGCGAAAATGTTGAGTTTCTCAAGCGTGTCTTACCTACAAACTGCCATATCTCGCGAACGGATTGACCAATCCGCAAAATTTCTGTTGCATCTGAAAGTAGAAACTCGCCCGATTACAACGGTATGCGTACTTTTCCCCTAGGCCGTTCTGGTTATTCGTTTCGAGCATCAGAACTGTGAAAATTTTGAGTTTCTCAACCGTTTCTTACCTCCAAACTGCCATATCTCGCGAACGGATTGACCAATCCGCAAAATTTCTGTTGCATCTGAAAGTAGAAAGTCGCCCGATTACAACGGTATGCGTACTTTTCCCCTAGGCCGTTCTAGTTATTCATTTCGAGCATCAGAACTGCGAAAATGTTGAGTTTCTCAAGCGTGTCTTACCTACAAACTGCCATATCTCGCGAACGGATTGACCAATCCGCAAAATTTCTGTTGCATCTGAAAGTAGAAACTCGCCCGATTACAACGGTGTGCGTACTTTTCCCCTAGGCCGTTCTGGTTATTCGTTTCGAGCATCAGAACTGTGAAAATTTTGAGTTTCTCAACCGTTTCTTACCTCCAAACTGCCATATCTCGCGAACGGATTGACCAATCCGCAAAATTTCTGTTGCATCTGAAAGTAGAAAGTCGCCCGATTACAACGGTTTGCGTACTTTTCCCCTAGGCCGTTCTAGTTATTCATTTCGAGCATCAGAACTGCGAAAATTTTGAGTTTCTCAAGCGTTTCTTACCTCCAAACTGCCATATCTCGCGAACGGATTGACAAATCCGCAAAATTTCTGTTGCATCTGAAAGTAGAAACTCGCCCGATTACAACGGTATGCGTACTTTTCCCCTAGTCCGTTCTAGTTATTCGTTTCGAGCATCAGAACTGCGAAAATTTTGAGTTTCTCAAGCGTTTCTTACCTCCAAACTGACATATCTCGCGAACGGATTGACTAATCCGCAAAATTTCTGTTGCATCTGAAAGTAGAAACTCACCCGATTACAACGGTATGCGTACTTTTCCCCTAGGCCGTTCTAGTTATTCGTTTCGAGCATCAGAACTGCGAAAATTTTGAGTTTCTCAAGCGTTTCTTACCTCCAAACCGCCATATCTCGCGAACGGATTGACCAGTCCGCAAAATTTCTGTTGCATCTGAAAGTAGAAACTCGCCCGATTACAACGGTATGCGTACTTTTCCCCTAGGCCGTTCTAGTTATTCGTTTCGAGCATCAGAACTGCGAAAATTTTGAGTTTCTCAAGCGTTTCTGACCTCCAAACTGCCATATCTCGCGAACGGATTGACCAATCCGCAAAATTTCTGTTGCATCTGAACGTAGAAACTCGCCCGATTACAACGGTATGCGTACTTTTCCCCTAGTCCGTTCTAGTTATTCGTTTCGAGCATCAGAACTGCGAAAATTTTGAGTTTCTCAAGCGTTTCTTACCTCCAAACTGCCATATCTCGCGAACGGATTGACCAATCCGCAAAATTTCTGTTGCATCTGAAAGTAGAAACTCGCCCGATTACAACGGTATGCGTACTTTTCCCCTAGGCCGTTCTAGTTATTCGTTTCGAGCATCAGAACTGCGAAAATGTTGAGTTTCTCAAGCGTTTCTTACCTACAAACTGCCATATCTCGCGAACGGATTGACTAATCCGCAAAATTTCTGTTGCATCTGAAAGTAGAAACTCACCCGATTACAACGGTATGCGTACTTTTCCCCTAGGCCGTTCTAGTTATTCGTTTCGAGCATCAGAACTGCGAAAATTTTGAGTTTCTCAAGCGTTTCTTACCTCCAAACTGCCATATCTCGGGAACGGATTGACCAGTCCGCAAAATTTCTGTTGCATCTGAAAGTAGAAACTCGCCCGATTACAACGGTGTGCGTACTTTTCCCCTAGTCCGTTCTAGTTATTCGTTTCGAGCATCAGAACTGCGAAAATTTTGAGTTTCTCAAGCGTTTCTTACTTCCAAACTGCCATATCTCGCGAACGGATTGACCAATCCGCAAAATTTCTGTTGCATCTGAAAGTAGAAACTCGCCCGATTACAACGCTATGCGTACTTTTCCCCTAGGCCGTTCTAGTTAATCGTTTCGAGCATCAGAACTGCGAAAATTTTGAGTTTCTCAAGCGTTTCTTACTTCCAAACTGCCATATCTCGCGAACGGATTGACCAATCCGCAAAATTTCTGATCCATCTGAAAGTAGAAACTCGCCCGATTACAACGGTATGCGTACTTTTCCCCTAGGCCGCTCTAGTTATTCGTTTCGAGCATCAGAACTGCGACAATGTTGAGTTTCTCAAGCGTTTCTTACCTACAAACTGCCATATCTCGCGAACGGATTGACCAATCCGCAAAATTTCTGTTGCATCTGAAAGTAGAAACTCGCCCGATTACAACGGTATGCGTACTTTTCCCCTAGACCGTTCTAGTTATGCTTGTCGAGCATCAGAACTGCGAAAATTTTGAGTTTCTCAAGCGTTTCTTACCTCCAAACTGCCATATCTCGCGAACGGATTGACAAATCCGCAAAATTTCTGTTGCATCTGAAAGTAGAAACTCGCCCGATTACAACGGTATGCGTACTTTTCCCCTAGTCCGTTCTAGTTATTCGTTTCGAGCATCAGAACTGCGAAAATTTTGAGTTTCTCAAGCGTTTCTTACCTCCAAACTGCCATATCTCGCGAACGGATTGACCAGTCCGCAAAATTTCTGTTGCATCTGAAAGTAGAAACTCGCCCGATTACAACGGTATGCGTACTTTTCCCCTAGTCCGTCCTAGTTATTCGTTTCGAGCATCAGAACTGCGAAAATTTTGAGTTTCTCAAGCGTTTCTTACCTCCAAACTGCCATATCTCGCGAACGGATTGACCAATCCGCAAAATTTCTGTTGCATCTGAAAGTACAAACTCGCCCAATTACAACGGTATGCGTACTTTTCCCCTAGGCCGTTCTAGTTATTCGTTTCGAGCATCAGAACTGCGAAAATGTTGAGTTTCTCAAGCGTTTCTTACATACAAACTGCCATATCTCGCGAACGGATTGACCAATCCGCAAAATTTCTGTTGCATCTGAAAGTAGAAACTCGCCCGATTACAACGGTATGCGTACTTTTCCCCTAGACCGTTCTAGTTATGCTTGTCGAGCATCAGAACTGCGAAAATTTTGAGTTTCTCAAGCGTTTCTTACTTCCAAACTGCCATATCTCGCGAACGGATTGACCAATCCGCAAAATTACTGTTGCATCTGAAAGTAGAAACTCGCCCGATTACAACGGTATGCGTACTTTTCCCCTAGGCCGTTCTAGTTAATCGTTTCGAGCATCAGAACTGCGAAAATGTTGAGTTTCTGAAGCGTGTCTTACCTACAAACTGCCATATCTCGTGAACGGATTGACCAATCCGCAAAATTTCTGATGCATCTGAAAGTAGAAACTCGCCCGATTACAACGGTATGCGCACTTTTCCCCTAGGCCGTTCTAGTTATTCGTTTCGAGCATCAGAACTGCGAAAATGTTGAGTTTCTCAAGCGTTTCTTACCTACAAACTGCCATATCTCGCGAACGGATTGACCAATCCGCAAAATTTCTGTTACATCTGAAAGTAGAAACTCGCCCGATTACAACGGTATGCGTACTTTTCCCCTAGACCGTTCTAGTTATGCTTGTCGAGCATCAGAACTGCGAAAATTTTGAGTTTCTCAAGCGTTTCTTACCTCCAAACTGCCATATCTCGCGAACGGATTGACCAATCCGCAAAATTTCTGTTGCATCTGAAAGTAGAAACTCGCTCGATTACAACGGTATGCGTACTTTTCCCCTAGTCCGTTCTAGTTATTCGTTTCGAGTATCAGAACTGCGAAAATGTTGAGTTTCTCAAGCGTTTCTTACATCCAAACTGCCATATCTCGCGAACGGATTGACCAATCCGCAAAATTTCTGTTGCATCTGAAAGTACAAACTCGCCCGATTACAACGGTATGCGTACTTTTCCCCTAGGCCGTTCTAGTTATTCGTTTCGAGCATCAGAACTGCGAAAATGTTGAGTTTCTCAAGCGTTTCTTACCTACAAACTGCCATATCTCGCGAACGGATGACCAATCCGCAAAATTTCTGTTGCATCTGAAAGTAGAAACTCGCCCGATTACAACGG
The DNA here is from genome assembly GCF_051014685.1 of Ptiloglossa arizonensis. Lineage (NCBI taxonomy): Eukaryota > Metazoa > Arthropoda > Insecta > Hymenoptera > Colletidae > Ptiloglossa > Ptiloglossa arizonensis. The sequence continues at coordinate 371,801 of NW_027478854.1, forward strand.
TATGCGTACTTTTCCCCTAGGCCGCTCTAGTTATTCGTTTCCAGCATCAGAACTGCGAAAATTTTGTGTTTCTCAAGTGTTTCATACTTCCAAACTGCCATATCTCGCGAACGGATTGACCAATTCGCAAAATTTCTATTGCATCTGAAAGTAGAAACTCGCCCGATTACAACGGTATGCGTACTTTTCCCCTAGGCCGTTCTGGTTATTCGTTTCGAGCATCAGAACTGTGAAAATTTTGAGTTTCTCAAGCGTTTCTTACCTCCAAACTGCCATATCTCGCGAACGGATTGACCAATCCGCAAAATTTCTGTTGCATCTGAAAGTAGAAAGTCGCCCGATTACAACGGTATGCGTACTTTTCCCCTAGGCCGTCCTGGTTATTCGTTTCGAGCATCAGAACTGTGAAAATTTTGAGTTTCTCAACAGTTTCTTACCTCCAAACTGCCATATCTCGCGAACGGATTGACCGATCCGCAAAATTTCTGTAGCATCTGAAAGTAGAAAGTCGCCCGATTACAACGGTTTGCGAACTTTTCCCCTAGACCGTTCTAGTTATGCTTGTCGAGCATCAGAACTGCGAAAATTTTGAGTTTCTCAAGCGCTTCTTACATCCAAACTGCCATATCTCGCGAACGGATTGACTAATCCGCAAAATTTCTGTTGCATCTGAAAGTAGAAACTCGCCCGATTACAACGGTATGCGTACTTTTCCCCTAGGCCGTTGTAGTTATTCGCTTCGAGCATGAGAACTGCGAAAATTTTGGGTTTCTCAAGCGTTGCTTACCTCCATACTGCCATATCTCGCGAACGGATTGACCAATTCGTAAAATTTCTGTTGCATCTGAAAGTAGAAACTCGCCCGATTACAACGGTGTGCGTACTCTTCCCCTAGGCCGTTCTGGTTACTCGTTTCGAGCATCAGAACTGTGATAATTTTGAGTTTCTCAACCGTTTCTTACCTCCAAACTGCCATATCTCTCGAACGGATTGACCAATCCGCAAAATTTCTGTTGCATCTGAAAGTAGAAAGTCGCCCGATTACAACGGTATGCGTACTTTTCCCCTAGACCGTTCTAGTTATGCTTGTCGAGCATCAGAACTGCGACAATTTTGAGTTTCTCAAGCGTTTCTTACCTCCAAACTGCCATATCTCGCGAACGGATTGACAAATCCGCAAAATTTCTGTTGCATCTGAAAGTAGAAACTCGCCCGATTACAACGGTATGCGTACTTTTCCCCTAGTCCGTTCTAGTTATTCGTTTCGAGCATCAGAACTGCGAAAATTTTGAGTTTCTCAAGCGTTTCTTACCTCCAAACTGCCATATCTCGCGAACGGATTGACCAGTCCGCAAAATTTCTGTTGCATCTGAAAGTAGAAACTCGCCCGATTACAACGGTATGCGTACTTTTCCCCTAGTCCGTCCTAGTTATTCGTTTCGAGCATCAGAACTGCGAAAATTTTGAGTTTCTCAAGCGTTTCTTACCTCCAAACTGCCATATCTCGCGAACGGATTGACCAATCCGCAAAATTTCTGTTGCATCTGAAAGTACAAACTCGCCCAATTACAACGGTATGCGTACTTTTCCCCTAGGCCGTTCTAGTTATTCGTTTCGAGCATCAGAACTGCGAAAATGTTGAGTTTCTCAAGCGTTTCTTACCTACAAACTGCCATATCTCGCGAACGGATTGACCAATCCGCAAAATTTCTGTTGCATCTGAAAGTAGAAACTCGCCCGATTACAACGGTATGCGTACTTTTCCCCTAGACCGTTCTAGTTATGCTTGTCGAGCATCAGAACTGCGAAAATTTTGAGTTTCTCAAGCGTTTCTTACTTCCAAACTGCCATATCTCGCGAACGGATTGACCAATCCGCAAAATTACTGTTGCATCTGAAAGTAGAAACTCGCCCGATTACAACGGTATGCGTACTTTTCCCCTAGGCCGTTCTAGTTAATCGTTTCGAGCATCAGAACTGCGAAAATGTTGAGTTTCTGAAGCGTGTCTTACCTACAAACTGCCATATCTCGTGAACGGATTGACCAATCCGCAAAATTTCTGATGCATCTGAAAGTAGAAACTCGCCCGATTACAACGGTATGCGCACTTTTCCCCTAGGCCGTTCTAGTTATTCGTTTCGAGCATCAGAACTGCGAAAATGTTGAGTTTCTCAAGCGTTTCTTACCTACAAACTGCCATATCTCGCGAACGGATTGACCAATCCGCAAAATTTCTGTTACATCTGAAAGTAGAAACTCGCCCGATTACAACGGTATGCGTACTTTTCCCCTAGACCGTTCTAGTTATGCTTGTCGAGCATCAGAACTGCGAAAATTTTGAGTTTCTCAAGCGTTTCTTACCTCCAAACTGCCATATCTCGCGAACGGATTGACCAATCCGTAAAATTTCTGTTGCATCTGAAAGTAGAAACTCGCTCGATTACAACGGTATGCGTACTTTTCCCCTAGTCCGTTCTAGTTATTCGTTTCGAGTATCAGAACTGCGAAAATGTTGAGTTTCTCAAGCGTTTCTTACATCCAAACTGCCATATCTCGCGAACGGATTGACCAATCCGCAAAATTTCTGTTGCATCTGAAAGTACAAACTCGCCCGATTACAACGGTATGCGTACTTTTCCCCTAGGCCGTTCTAGTTATTCGTTTCGAGCATCAGAACTGCGAAAATGTTGAGTTTCTCAAGCGTTTCTTACCTACAAACTGCCATATCTCGCGAACGGATGACCAATCCGCAAAATTTCTGTTGCATCTGAAAGTAGAAACTCGCCCGATTACAACGGTATGCGTACTTTTCCCCTAGGCCGCTCTAGTTATTCGTTTCCAGCATCAGAACTGCGAAAATTTTGTGTTTCTCAAGTGTTTCATACTTCCAAACTGCCATATCTCGCGAACGGATTGACCAATTCGCAAAATTTCTATTGCATCTGAAAGTAGAAACTCGCCCGATTACAACGGTATGCGTACTTTTCCCCTAGGCCGTTCTGGTTATTCGTTTCGAGCATCAGAACTGTGAAAATTTTGAGTTTCTCAACCGTTTCTTACCTCCAAACTGCCATATCTCGCGAACGGATTGACCAATCCGCAAAATTTCTGTTGCATCTGAAAGTAGAAAGTCGCCCGATTACAACGGTATGCGTACTTTTCCCCTAGGCCGTCCTGGTTATTCGTTTCGAGCATCAGAACTGTGAAAATTTTGAGTTTCTCAACAGTTTCTTACCTCCAAACTGCCATATCTCGCGAACGGATTGACCGATCCGCAAAATTTCTGTAGCATCTGAAAGTAGAAAGTCGCCCGATTACAACGGTTTGCGAACTTTTCCCCTAGACCGTTCTAGTTATGCTTGTCGAGCATCAGAACTGCGAAAATTTTGAGTTTCTCAAGCGCTTCTTACATCCAAACTGCCATATCTCGCGAACGGATTGACTAATCCGCAAAATTTCTGTTGCATCTGAAAGTAGAAACTCGCCCGATTACAACGGTATGCGTACTTTTCCCCTAGGCCGTTGTAGTTATTCGCTTCGAGCATGAGAACTGCGAAAATTTTGGGTTTCTCAAGCGTTGCTTACCTCCATACTGCCATATCTCGCGAACGGATCGACCAATTCGTAAAATTTCTGTTGCATCTGAAAGTAGAAACTCGCCCGATTACAACGGTGTGCGTACTCTTCCCCTAGGCCGTTCTGGTTACTCGTTTCGAGCATCAGAACTGTGATAATTTTGAGTTTCTCAACCGTTTCTTACCTCCAAACTGCCATATCTCTCGAACGGATTGACCAATCCGCAAAATTTCTGTTGCATCTGAAAGTAGAAAGTCGCCCGATTACAACGGTATGCGTACTTTTCCCCTAGACCGTTCTAGTTATGCTTGTCGAGCATCAGAACTGCGACAATTTTGAGTTTCTCAAGCGTTTCTTACCTCCAAACTGCCATATCTCGCGAACGGATTGACTAATCCGCAAAATTTCTGTTGCATCTGAAAGTAGAAACTCGCCCGATTACAACGGTATGCATACTTTTCCCCTAGGCCGTTCTAGTTATTCGTTTCGAGCATCAGAACTGCGAAAATTTTGAGTTTCTCAAGCGTTTCTTACCTGCAAACTGCCATATCTCGCGAACGGATTGACCAATCCGCAAAATTTCTGTTGCATCTGAAAGTAGAAACTCGCCCGATTACAACGGTATGCGTACTTTTCTCCTAGTCCGTTCTAGTTATTCGTTTCGAGCATCAGAACTGCGAAAATTTTGAGTTTCTCAAGCGTTTCTTACCTCCAAACTGCCATATCTCGCGAACGGATTGTCTAATCCGCAAAATTTCTGTTGCATCTGAAAGTAGAAACTCACCCGATTACAAAGGTATTCGTACTTTTTCCCTAGGCCGTTCTAGTTATTCGTTTCGAGCATCAGAACTGCGAAAATTTTGAGTTTCTCAAGCGTTTCTTACCTCCAAACTGCCATATCTCGCGAACGGATTGGCCAATCCGCAAAATTTCTGTTGCATCTGAAAGTAGAAACTCTCCCGATTACAACGGTATGCGTACTTTTCCCCTAGTCCGTTCTAGTTATTCGTTTCGAGCATCAGAACTGCGAGAATTTTGAGTTTCTCAAGCGTTTCTTACCTCCAAACTGCCATATCTCGCGAACGGATTGTCTAATCCGCAAAATTTCTGTTGCATCTGAAAGTAGAAACTCACCCGATTACAACGGTATGCGTACTTTTTCCCTAGGCCGTTCTAGTTATTCGTTTCGAGCATCAGAACTGCGAAAATTTTGAGTTTCTCAAGCGTTTCTTACCTCCAAACTGCCATATCTCGCGAACGGATTGGCCAATCCGCAAAATTTCTGTTGCATCTGAAAGTAGAAACTCGCCCGATTACAACGGTATGCGTACTTTTCCCCTAGTCCGTTCTAGTTATTCGTTTCGAGCATCAGAACTGCGAGAATTTTGAGTTTCTCAAGCGTTTCTTACCTCCAAACTGCCATATCTCGCGAACGGATTGACCAATCCGCAAAATTTCTGTTGCATCTGAAAGTACAAACTCGCCCGATTACAACGGTATGCCTACTGTTCCCCTAGGCCGTTCTAGTTATTCGTTTCGAGCATCAGAACTGCGAAAATGTTGAGTTTCTCAAGCGTTTCTTACTTACAAACTGCCATATCTCGCGAACGGATTGACCAATCCGAAAAAATTTCTGTTGCATCTGAAAGTAGAAACTCGCCCGATTACAACGGTATGCGTACTTTTCCCCTAGGCCGTTCTAGTTATTCGTTTCGAGCATCAGAACTGCGAAAATTTTGAGTTTCTCAAGCGTTTCTTACTTCCAAACTGCCATATCTCGCGAACGGATTGACCAATCCGCAAAATTTCTGGTGCATCTGAAAGTAGATACTCGCCCGATTACAACGGTATGCGTACTTTTCCCCTAGGCCGTTCTGGTTACTCGTTTCGAGCATCAGAACTGTGATAATTTTGAGTTTCTCAACCGTTTCTTACCTCCAAACTGCCATATCTCGCGAACGGATTGACCAATCCGCAAAATTTCTGATGCATCTGAAAGTAGAAACTCGCCCGATTACAACGGTATGCGTACTTTTCCCCTAGGCCGCTCTAGTTATTCGTTTCGAGCATCAGAACTGCGAAAATGTTGTGTTTCTCAAGTGTTTCATACTTCCAAACTGCCATATCTCGCGAACGGATTGACCAATCCGCAAAATTTCTATTGCATCTGAAAGTAGAAACTCGCCCGATTACAACGGTATGCGTACTTTTCCCCTAGGCCGTTCTAGTTATTCGTTTCGAGCATCAGAACTGCGACAATTTTGAGTTTCTCAAGCGTTTCTTACCTCCAAACTGCCATATCTCGCGAACGGATTGACTAATCCGCAAAATTTCTGTTGCATCTGAAAGTAGAAACTCGCCCGATTACAACGGTATGCATACTTTTCCCCTAGGCCGTTCTAGTTATTCGTTTCGAGCATCAGAACTGCGAAAATTTTGAGTTTCTCAAGCGTTTCTTACCTCCAAACTGCCATATCTCGCGAACGGATTGACCAATCCGCAAAATTTCTGTTGCATCTGAAAGTAGAAACTCGCCCGATTACAACGGTATGCGTACTTTTCTCCTAGTCCGTTCTAGTTATTCGTTTCGAGCATCAGAACTGCGAAAATTTTGAGTTTCTCAAGCGTTTCTTACCTCCAAACTGCCATATCTCGCGAACGGATTGTCTGATCCGCAAAATTTCTGTTGCATCTGAAAGTAGAAACTCACCCGATTACAACGGTATGCGTACTTTTCCCCTAGGCCGTTCTAGTTATTCGTTTCGAGCATCAGAACTGCGAAAATGTTGAGTTTCTCAAGCGTTTCTTACCTACAAACTGCCATATCTCGCGAACGGATTGACCAATCCGCAAAATTTCTGTTGCATCTGAAAGTAGAAACTCGCCCGATTACAACGGTATGCGTACTTTTCCCCTAGGCCGTTCTAGTTATTCGTTTCGAGCATCAGAACTGCGAAAATTTTGAGTTTCTCAAGCGTTTCTTACTTCCAAACTGCCATATCTCGCGAACGGATTGACCAATCCGCAAAATTACTGTTGCATCTGAAAGTAGAAACTCGCCCGATTACAACGGTATGCGTACTTTTCCCCTAGGCCGTTCTAGTTAATCGTTTCGAGCATCAGAACTGCGAAAATGTTGAGTTTCTGAAGCGTGTCTTACCTACAAACTGCCATATCTCGTGAACGGATTGACCAATCCGCAAAATTTCTGATGCATCTGAAAGTAGAAACTCGCCCGATTACAACGGTATGCGTACTTTTCCCCTAGGCCGTTCTAGTTATTCGTTTCGAGCATCAGAACTGCGAAAATGTTGAGTTTCTCAAGCGTTTCTTACCTACAAACTGCCATATCTCGCGAACGGATTGACCAATCCGCAAAATTTCTGTTACATCTGAAAGTAGAAACTCGCCCGATTACAACGGTATGCGTACTTTTCCCCTAGACCGTTCTAGTTATGCTTGTCGAGCATCAGAACTGCGAAAATTTTGAGTTTCTCAAGCGTTTCTTACCTCCAAACTGCCATATCTCGCGAACGGATTGACCAATCCGCAAAATTTCTGTTGCATCTGAAAGTAGAAACTCGCTCGATTACAACGGTATGCGTACTTTTCCCCTAGTCCGTTCTAGTTATTCGTTTCGAGTATCAGAACTGCGAAAATGTTGAGTTTCTCAAGCGTTTCTTACATCGAAACTGCCATATCTCGCGAACGGATTGACCAATCCGCAAAATTTCTGTTGCATCTGAAAGTACAAACTCGCCCGATTACAACGGTATGCGTACTTTTCCCCTAGGCCGTCCTAGTTATTCGTTTCGAGCATCAGAACTGCGAAAATGTTGAGTTTCTCAAGCGTTTCTTACCTACAAACTGCCATATCTCGCGAACGGATGACCAATCCGCAAAATTTCTGTTGCATCTGAAAGTAGAAACTCGCCCGATTACAACGGTATGCGTACTTTTCCCCTAGGCCGCTCTAGTTATTCGTTTCGAGCATCAGAACTGCGAAAATTTTGTGTTTCTCAAGTGTTTCATACTTCCAAACTGCCATATCTCGCGAACGGATTGACCAATTCGCAAAATTTCTATTGCATCTGAAAGTAGAAACTCGCCCGATTACAACGGTATGCGTACTTTTCCCCTAGGCCGTTCTGGTTATTCGTTTCGAGCATCAGAACTGTGAAAATTTTGAGTTTCTCAACCGTTTCTTACCTCCAAACTGCCATATCTCGCGAACGGATTGACCAATCCGCAAAATTTCTGTTGCATCTGAAAGTAGAAAGTCGCCCGATTACAACGGTATGCGTACTTTTCCCCTAGGCCGTTCTGGTTATTCGTTTCGAGCATCAGAACTGTGAAAATTTTGAGTTTCTCAACAGTTTCTTACCTCCAAACTGCCATATCTCGCGAACGGATTGACCGATCCGCAAAATTTCTGTAGCATCTGAAAGTAGAAAGTCGCCCGATTACAACGGTTTGCGAACTTTTCCCCTAGACCGTTCTAGTTATGCTTGTCGAGCATCAGAACTGCGAAAATTTTGAGTTTCTCAAGCGCTTCTTACATCCAAACTGCCATATCTCGCGAACGGATTGACTAATCCGCAAAATTTCTGTTGCATCTGAAAGTAGAAACTCGCCCGATTACAACGGTATGCGTACTTTTCCCCTAGGCCGTTGTAGTTATTCGCTTCGAGCATGAGAACTGCGAAAATTTTGGGTTTCTCAAGCGTTGCTTACCTCCATACTGCCATATCTCGCGAACGGATTGACCAATTCGTAAAATTTCTGTTGCATCTGAAAGTAGAAACTCGCCCGATTACAACGGTGTGCGTACTCTTCCCCTAGGCCGTTCTGGTTACTCGTTTCGAGCATCAGAACTGTGATAATATTGAGTTTCTCAACCGTTTCTTTCCTCCAAACTGCCATATCTCTCGAACGGATTGACCAATCCGCAAAATTTCTGTTGCATCTGAAAGTAGAAAGTCGCCCGATTACAACGGTATGCGTACTTTTCCCCTAGACCGTTCTAGTTATGCTTGTCGAGCATCAGAACTGCGACAATTTTGAGTTTCTCAAGCGTTTCTTACCTCCAAACTGCCATATCTCGCGAACGGATTGACTAATCCGCAAAATTTCTGTTGCATCTGAAAGTAGAAACTCGCCCGATTACAACGGTATGCATCCTTTTCCCCTAGGCCGTTCTAGTTATTCGTTTCGAGCATCAGAACTGCGAAAATTTTGAGTTTCTCAAGCGTTTCTTACCTGCAAACTGCCATATCTCGCGAACGGATTGACCAATCCGCAAAATTTCTATTGCATCTGAAAGTAGAAACTCGCCCGATTACAACGGTATGCGTACTTTTCTCCTAGTCCGTTCTAGTTATTCGTTTCGAGCATCAGAACTGCGAAAATTTTGAGTTTCTCAAGCGTTTCTTACCTCCAAACTGCCATATCTCGCGAACGGATTGTCTAATCCGCAAAATTTCTGTTGCATCTGAAAGTAGAAACGCACCCGATTACAACGGTATGCGTACTTTTTCCCTTGGCCGTTCTAGTTATTCGTTTCGAGCATCAGAACTGCGAAAATTTTGAGTTTCTCAAGCGTTTCTTACCTCCAAACTGCCATATCTCGCGAACGGATTGGCCAATCCGCAAAATTTCTGTTGCATCTGAAAGCAGAAACTCTCCCGATTACAACGGTATGCGTACTTTTCCCCTAGTCCGTTCTAGTTATTCGTTTCGAGCATCAGAACTGCGAGAATTTTGAGTTTCTCAAGCGTTTCTTACCTCCAAACTGCCATATCTCGCGAACGGATTGTCTAATCCGCAAAATTTCTGTTGCATCTGAAAGTAGAAACTCACCCGATTACAACGGTATGCGTACTTTTCCCCTAGTCCGTTCTAGTTATTCGTTTCGAGCATCAGAACTGCGAGAATTTTGAGTTTCTCAAGCGTTTCTTACCTCCAAACTGCCATATCTCGCGAACGGATTGACCAATCCGCAAAATTTCTGTTGCATCTGAAAGTACAAACTCGCCCGATTACAACGGTATGCCTACTGTTCCCCTAGGCCGTTCTAGTTATTCGTTTCGAGCATCAGAACTGCGAAAATGTTGAGTTTCTCAAGCGTTTCTTACTTACAAACTGCCATATCTCGCGAACGGATTGACCAATCCGAAAAAATTTCTGTTGCATCTGAAAGTAGAAACTCGCCCGATTACAACGGTATGCGTACTTTTCCCCTAGGCCGTTCTAGTTATTCGTTTCGAGCATCAGAACTGCGAAAATTTTGAGTTTCTCATGCGTTTCTTACTTCCAAACTGCCATATCTCGCGAACGGATTGACCAATCCGCAAAATTTCTGTTGCATCTGAAAGTAGAAACTCGCCCGATTACAACGGTATGCGTACTTTTCCCCTAGGCCGTTCTAGTTAATCGTTTCGAGCATCAGAACTGCGAAAATTTTGAGTTTCTCAAGCGTTTCTTACTTCCAAACTGCCATATCTCGCGAACGGATTGACCAATCCGCAAAATTTCTGGTGCATCTGAAAGTAGAAACTCGACCGATTACAACGGTATGCGTACTTTTCCCCTAGGCCGTTCTGGTTACTCGTTTCGAGCATCAGAACTGTGATAATTTTAGTTTCTCAACCGTTTCTTACCTCCAAACTGCCATATCTCGCGAACGGATTGACCAATCCGCAAAATTTCTGATGCATCTGAAAGTAGAAACTCGCCCGATTACAACGGTATGCGTACTTTTCCCCTAGGCCGTTCTAGTTATTCGTTTCGAGCATCAGAACTGCGAAAATGTTGTGTTTCTCAAGTGTTTCATACTTCCAAACTGCCATATCTCGCGAACGGATTGACCAATCCGCAAAATTTCTATTGCATCTGAAAGTAGAAACTCGCCCGATTACAACGGTATGCGTACTTTTCCCCTAGGCCGTTCTAGTTATTCGTTTCGAGCATCAGAACTGCGACAATTTTGAGTTTCTCAAGCGTTTCTTACCTCCAAACTGCCATATCTCGCGAACGGATTGACTAATCCGCAAAATTTCTGTTGCATCTGAAAGTAGAAACTCGCCCGATTACAACGGTATGCATACTTTTCCCCTAGGCCGTTCTAGTTATTCGTTTCGAGCATCAGAACTGCGAAAATTTTGAGTTTCTCAAGCGTTTCTTACCTCCAAACTGCCATATCTCGCGAACGGATTGACCAATCCGCAAAATTTCTGTTGCATCTGAAAGTAGAAACTCGCCCGATTACAACGGTATGCGTACTTTTCTCCTAGTCCGTTCTAGTTATTCGTTTCGAGCATCAGAACTGCGAAAATTTTGAGTTTCTCAAGCGTTTCTTACCTCCAAACTGCCATATCTCGCGAACGGATTGTCTAATCCGCAAAATTTCTGTTGCATCTGAAAGTAGAAACTCACCCGATTACAACGGTATGCGTACTTTTTCCCTAGGCCGTTCTAGTTATTCGTTTCGAGCATCAGAACTGCGAAAATTTTGAGTTTCTCAAGCGTTTCTTACCTCCAAACTGCCATATCTCGCGAATGGATTGGCCAATCCGCAAAATTTCTGTTGCATCTGAAAGTAGAAACTCGCCCGATTACAACGGTATGCGTACTTTTCCCCTAGGCCGTTCTAGTTATTTGTTTCGAGCATCAGAACTGCGAAAATTTTGAGTTTCTCAAGCGTTTCTTACCTCCAAACTGCCATATCTCGCGAACGGATTGACCAATCCGCAAAATTTCTGTTGCATCTGAAAGAAGAAACTCGCCCGATTACAACGGTATGCGTACTTTTCCCCTAGTCCGTTCTAGTTATTCGTTTCGAGCATCAGAACTGCGAAAATTTTGAGTTTCTCAAGCGTTTCTTACCTCCAAACTGCCATATCTCGCGAACGGATTGACCAATCCGCAAAACTTCTGTTGCATCTGAAAGTACAAACTCGCCCGATTACAACGGTATGGCTACTTTTCCCCTAGGCCGTTCTAGTTATTCGTTTCGAGCATCAGAACTGCGAAAATGTTGAGTTTCTCAAGCGTTTCTTACCTACAAACTGCCATATCTCGCGAACGGATTGACCAATCCGCAAAATTTCTGTTGCATCTGAAGGTAGAAACTCGCCCGTTTACAACGGTATGCGTACTTTTCCCCTAGGCCGATCTAGTTATTCGTTTCGAGCATCAGAACTGCGAAAATTTTGAGTTTCTCAAGCGTTTCTTACTTCCAGACTGCCATATCTCGCGAACGGATTGACCAATCCGCAAAATTTCTGATGCATCTGAAAGTAGAAACTCGCCCGATTACAACGGTGTGCGAACTTTTCCCCTAGGCCGCTCTAGTTATTCGTTTCGAGCATCAGAACTGCGAAAATTTTGTGTTTCTCAAGTGTTTCATACTTCCAAACTGCCATATCTCGCGAACGGATTGACCAATCCGCAAAATTTCTGTTGCATCTGAAAGTAGAAACTCGCCCGATTACAACGGTATGCGTACTTTTCCCCTAGGCCGTTCTAGTTATTCGTTTCGAGCATCAGAACTGCGAAAATTTTGAGTTTCTCAAGCGTTTCTTACTTCCAAACTGCCATATCTCGCGAACGGATTGAGCAATCCGCAAAATTTCTGTTGCATCTGAAGGTAGAAACTCGCCCGTTTACAACACTATGCGTACTTTTCCCCTAGTCCTTTCTAGTTATTCGTTTCGAGCATCAGAACTGCGAAAATTTTGAGTTTTTCAAGCGTTTCTTACTTCCAAATTGCCATACCTCGCGAACGGATTGAGCAATCCGCAAAATTTCTGTTGCATCTGAAGGTAGAAACTCGCCCGTTTACAACGGTATGCGTACATTTCCCCTAGGCCGTTCTAGTTATTCGTTTCGAGCATCAGAACTGCGAAAATTTTGAGTTTCTCAAGCGTTCCTTACTTCCAAACCGCCATATCTCGCGAACGGATTGACCAATCCGCAAAGTTTCTGTTGCATCTGAAAGTAGAAACTCGCCCGATTACAACGGTACGCGTACTTTTCCCCTGGGCCGTTCTAGTTAATCGTTTCGAGCATCAGAACTGCGAAAATTTTGAGTTTCTCAAGCGTTTCTTACTTCCAAACTGCCATATCTCGCGAACGGATTGACCAATCCGCAAAATTTCTGTTGCATCTGAAAGTAGAATCTCGCTCGATTACAACGGTATGCGTACTTTTCCCCTAGGCCGCTCTAGTTATTCGTTTCGAGCATCAGAACTGCGAAAATTTTGTGTTTCTCAAGTGTTTCATACTGCCAAACTGCCATATCTCGCGAACGGATTGACCAATCCGCAAAATTTCTGTTGCATCTGAAAGTAGAAACTCGCCCGATTATAACGGTATGCGTACTTTTCCCGTAGGCCGTTGTAGTTATTCGTTTCGAGCATGAGAACTGCGAAAATTTTGGGTTTCTCAAGCGTTGCTTACCTCCAAACTGCCATATCTCGCGAACGGATTGACCAATCCGCAAAATTTCTGTTGCATCTGAAAGTAGAAACTCGCCCGATTACAACGGTATGCGTACTTTTCCCCTGGGCCGTTCTGGTTATTCGTTTCGAGTATCAGAACTGTGATAATTTTGAGTTTCTCGACCGTTTCTTACCTCCAAACTGCCATATCTCGCGAACGGATTGACCAATCCGCAAAATTTCTGTTGCATCTGAAAGTAGAAAGTCGCCCGATTACAACGGTATGCGTACTTTTCCCCTAGACCGTTCTAGTTATGCTTGTCGAGCATCAGAACTGCGAAAATTTTGAGTTTCTCAAGCGTTTCTTACCTCCAAACTGCCATATCTCGCGAACGGATTGACTAATCCGCAAAATTTCTGTTGCATCTGAAAGTAGAAACTCGCCCGATTACAACGGTATGCGTACTTTTCCCCTAGGCCGTTCTAGTTATTCGTTTCGAGCATCAGAACTGCGAAAGTTTTGAGTTTCTCAAGCGTTTCTTACCTCCAAACTGCCATATCTCGCGAACGGATTGACCAATCCGCAAAATTTCTGTTGCATCTGAAAGTAGAAACTCGCCCGATTACAACGGTATGCGTACTTTTCCCGTAGGCCGTTGTAGTTATTCGTTTCGAGCATGAGATCTGCTAAAATTTTGGGTTTCTCAAGCGTTGCTTACCTCCAAACTGCCATATCTCGCGAACGGATTGACCAATCCGCAAAATTTCTGATGCATCTGAAAGTAGAAACTCGCCCGATTACAACGGTATGCCTACCTTTCCCCTAGGCCGTTCTGGTTATTCGTTTCGAGCATCAGAACTGCGATAATGTTGAGTTTCTCAAGCGTTTCATACCTACAAACTGCCATATCTCGCGAACGGATCGACCAATCCGCAAAATTTCTGTTGCATCTGAAAGTAGATATTCGCCCGATTACAACGGTATGCGTACTTTTCCCCTAGACCGTTCTAGTTATGCTTGTCGAGCATCAGAACTGCGAAAATTTTGAGTTTCTCAAGCGTTTCTTACCTCCAAACTGCCATATCTCGCGAACGGATTGACCAATCCGCAAAATTTCTGTTGCATCTGAAAGTAGAAACTCGCTCGATTACAACGGTATGCGTACTTTTCCCCTAGGCCGCTCTAGTTATTCGTTTCGAGCATCAGAACTGCGAAAATTTTGTGTTTCTCAAGTGTTTCATACTGCCAAACTGCCATATCTCGCGAACGGATTGACCAATCCGCAAAATTTCTGTTGCATCTGAAAATAGAAACTCGCCCGATTATAACGGTATGCGTACTTTTCCCGTAGGCCGTTGTAGTTATTCGTTTCGAGCATGAGAACTGCGAAAATTTTGGGTTTCTCAAGCGTTGCTTACCTCCAAACTGCCATATCTCGCGAACGGATTGACCAATCCGCAAAATTTCTGTTGCATCTGAAAGTAGAAACTCGCCCGATTACAACGGTATGCGTACTTTTCCACTAGGCCGTTCTAGTTATTCGTTTCGAGCATCAGAACTGCGAAAATTTTGAGTTTCTCAAGCGTTTCTTACTTCCAAACTGCCATATCTCGCGAACGGATTGACAAATCCGCAAAATGTCTGTTGCATCTGAAAGTAGAAAGTCGCCCGATTACAACGGTATGCATACTTTTCCCCTAGACCGTTCTAGTTATGCTTGTCGAGCATCAGAACTGCGAAAATTTTGAGTTTCTCAAGCGTTTCTTCCCTCCAAACTGCCATATCTCGCGAACGGATTGTCCAATCCGCAAAATTTCTGTTGCATCTGAAAGTAGAAACTCGCCCGATTACAACGGTATGCGTACTTTTCCCCTAGTCCGTTCTAGTCATTCGTTTCGAGCATCAGAACTGCGAAAATTTTGAGTTTCTCAAGCGTTTCTTACCTCCAAACTGCCATATCTCACGAACGGATTGACCAATCCGCAAAATTTCTGTTGCATCTGAAAGAAGAAACTCGCCCGATTACAACGGTATGCGTACTTTTCCCCTAGTCCGTTCTAGTTATTCGTTTCGAGCATCAGAACTGCGAAAATTTTGAGTTTCTCAAGCGTTTCTTACCTCCAAACTGCCATATCTCGCGAACGGATTGACCAATCCGCAAAATTTCTGTTGCATCTGAAAGTACAAACTCGCCCGATTACAACGGTATGCCTACTTTTCCCCTAGGCCGTTCTAGTTATTCGTTTCGAGCATCAGAACTGCGAAAATTTTGAGTTTCTCAAGCGTTTCTTACTTCCAAATTGCCATACCTCGCGAACGGATTGACCAATCCGCAAAATTTCTGTTGCATCTGAAAGTAGAAACTCGCCCGATTATAACGGTATGCGTACTTTTCCCCTAGGCCGTTCTGGTTATTCGTTTCGAGCATCAGAACTGTGAAAATTTTGAGTTTCTCAACCGTTTCTTACCTCCAAACTGCCATATCTCGCGAACGGATTGACCAAACCGCAAAATTTCTGTTGCATCTGAAAGTAGAAATTCGCCCGATTACAACGGTATGCGTACTTTTCCCCTACAACGTTCTAGTTATGCTTGTCGAGCATCAGAACTGCGAAAATTTTGAGTTTCTCAAGCGTTTCTTACCTCCAAACTGCCATATCTCGCGAACGGATTGACCAATCCGCAAAATTTCTGTTGCATCTGAAAGTGGAAACTCGCCCGATTACAACGGTATGCGTACTTTTCCCCTAGGCCGTTCTAGTTATTCGTTTCGAGCATCAGAACTGCGAAAATGTTGAGTTTCTCAAGCGTTTCTTACCTACAAACTGCCATATCTCGCGAACGGATTGACCAATCCGCAAAATTTCTGTGGCATCTGAAAGCAGAAATTCGCCCGATTACAACGGTATGCGTACTTTTCCCCTAGACCGTTCTAGTTATGCTTGTCGAGCATCAGAACTGCGAAAATTTTGAGTTTCTCAAGCGTTTCTTACCTCCAAACTGCCATATCTCGCGAACGGATTGACCAATCCGAAAAATTTCTGTTGCATCTGAAAGTAGAAACTCGCCCGATTACAACGGTATGCGTACTTTTCCCCTAGTCCGTTCTAGTTATTCGTTTCGAGCATCAGAACTGCGAAAATTTTGAGTTTCTCAAGCGTTTCTTACCTCCAAACTGCCATATCTCGCGAACGGATTGACCAATCCGCAAAATTTCTGTTGCATCTGAAAGTACAAACTCGCCCGATTACAACGGTATGCCTACTTTTCCCCTAGGCCGTTCTAGTTATTCGTTTCGAGCATCAGAACTGCGAAAATTTTGAGTTTCTCAAGCGTTTCTTACTTCCAAATTGCCATACCTCGCGAACGGATTGACCAATCGGCAAAATTTCTGTTGCATCTGAAAGTAGAAACTCGCCCGATTATAACGGTATGCGTACTTTTCCCCTAGGCCGTTCTGGTTATTCGTTTCGAGCATCAGAACTGTGAGAATTTTGAGTTTCTCAACCGTTTCTTACCTCCAAACTGCCATATCTCGCGAACGGATTGACCAAACCGCAAAATTTCTGTTGCATCTGAAAGTAGAAATTCGCCCGATTACAACGGTATGCGTACTTTTCCCCTACAACGTTCTAGTTATGCTTGTCGAGCATCAGAACTGCGAAAATTTTGAGTTTCTCAAGCGTTTCTTACCTCCAAACTGCCATATCTCGCGAACGGATTGACCAATCCGCAAAATTTCTGTTGCATCTGAAAGTGGAAACTCGCCCGATTACAACGGTATGCGTACTTTTCCCCTAGGCCGTTCTAGTTATTCGTTTCGAGCATCAGAACTGCGAAAATGTTGAGTTTCTCAAGCGTTTCTTACATACAAACTGCCATATCTCGCGAACGGATTGACCAATCCGCAAAATTTCTGTTGCATCTGAAAGTAGAAACTCGCCCGATTACAACGGTATGCGGTCTTTTCCCCTAGGCCGTTCTAGTTATTCGTTTCGAGCATCAGAACTGCGAAAGTTTTGAGTTTCTCAAGCGTTTCTTACCTCCAAACTGCCATATCTCGCGAACGGATTGACCAATCCGCAAAATTTCTGTTGCATCTGAAAGTAGAAACTCGCCCGATTACAACGGTATGCGTACTTTTCCACTAGGCCGTTCTAGTTATTCGTTTCGAGCATCAGAACTGCGAAAATTTTGAGTTTCTCAAGCGTTTCTTACTTCCAAACTGCCATATCTCGCGAACGGATTGACCAATCCGCAAAATTTCTGTTGCATCTGAAAGAAGAAACTCGCCCGATTACAACGGTATGCGTACTTTTCCCCTAGTCCGTTCTAGTTATTCGTTTCGAGCATCAGAACTGCGAAAATTTTGAGTTTCTCAAGCGTTTCTTACCTCCAAACTGCCATATCTCGCGAACGGATTGACCAATCCGCAAAATTTCTGTTGCATCTGAAAGTACAAACTCGCCCGATTACAACGGTATGCCTACTTTTCCCCTAGGCCGTTCTAGTTATTCGTTTCGAGCATCAGAACTGCGAAAATTTTGAGTTTCTCAAGCGTTTCTTACTTCCAAATTGCCATACCTCGCGAACGGATTGACCAATCCGCAACATTTCTGTTGCATCTGAAAGTAGAAACTCGCCCGATTATAACGGTATGCGTACTTTTCCCCTAGGCCGTTCTGGTTATTCGTTTCGAGCATCAGAACTGTGAAAATTTTGAGTTTCTCAACCGTTTCTTACCTCCAAACTGCCATATCTCGCGAACGGATTGACCAAACCGCAAAATTTCTGTTGCATCTGAAAGTAGAAATTCGCCCGATTACAACGGTATGCGTACTTTTCCCCTACAACGTTCTAGTTATGCTTGTCGAGCATCAGAACTGCGAAAATTTTGAGTTTCTCAAGCGTTTCTTACCTCCAAACTGCCATATCTCGCGAACGGATTGACCAATCCGCAAAATTTCTGTTGCATCTGAAAGTGGAAACTCGCCCGATTACAACGGTATGCGTACTTTTCCCCTAGGCCGTTCTAGTTATTCGTTTCGAGCATCAGAACTGCGAAAATGTTGAGTTTCTCAAGCGTTTCTTACCTACAAACTGCCATATCTCGCGAACGGATTGACCAATCCGCAAAATTTCTGTGGCATCTGAAAGCAGAAATTCGCCCGATTACAACGGTATGCGTACTTTTCCCCTAGACCGTTCTAGTTATGCTTGTCGAGCATCAGAACTGCGAAAATTTTGAGTTTCTCAAGCGTTTCTTACCTCCAAACTGCCATATCTCGCGAACGGATTGACCAATCCGAAAAATTTCTGTTGCATCTGAAAGTAGAAACTCGCCCGATTACAACGGTATGCGTACTTTTCCCCTAGTCCGTTCTAGTTATTCGTTTCGAGCATCAGAACTGCGAAAATTTTGAGTTTCTCAAGCGTTTCTTACCTCCAAACTGCCATATCTCGCGAACGGATTGACCAATCCGCAAAATTTCTGTTGCATCTGAAAGTACAAACTCGCCCGATTACAACGGTATGCCTACTTTTCCCCTAGGCCGTTCTAGTTATTCGTTTCGAGCATCAGAACTGCGAAAATTTTGAGTTTCTCAAGCGTTTCTTACTTCCAAATTGCCATACCTCGCGAACGGATTGACCAATCGGCAAAATTTCTGTTGCATCTGAAAGTAGAAACTCGCCCGATTATAACGGTATGCGTACTTTTCCCCTAGGCCGTTCTGGTTATTCGTTTCGAGCATCAGAACTGTGAAAATTTTGAGTTTCTCAACCGTTTCTTACCTCCAAACTGCCATATCTCGCGAACGGATTGACCAAACCGCAAAATTTCTGTTGCATCTGAAAGTAGAAATTCGCCCGATTACAACGGTATGCGTACTTTTCCCCTACAACGTTCTAGTTATGCTTGTCGAGCATCAGAACTGCGAAAATTTTGAGTTTCTCAAGCGTTTCTTACCTCCAAACTGCCATATCTCGCGAACGGATTGACCAATCCGCAAAATTTCTGTTGCATCTGAAAGTGGAAACTCGCCCGATTACAACGGTATGCGTACTTTTCCCCTAGTCCGTTCTAGTCATTCGTTTCGAGCATCAGAACTGCGAAAATTTTGAGTTTCTCAAGCGTTTCTTCCCTCCAAACTGCCATATCTCGCGAACGGATTGTCCAATCCGCAAAATTTCTGTTGCATCTGAAAGTAGAAACTCGCCCGATTACAACGGTATGCGTACTTTTCCCCTAGTCCGTTCTAGTCATTCGTTTCGAGCATCAGAACTGCGAAAATTTTGAGTTTCTCAAGCGTTTCTTACCTCCAAACTGCCATATCTCGCGAACGGATTGACCAATCCGCAAAATTTCTGTTGCATCTGAAAGAAGAAACTCGCCCGATTACAACGGTATGCGTACTTTTCCCCTAGTCCGTTCTAGTTATTCGTTTCGAGCATCAGAACTGCGAAAATTTTGAGTTTCTCAAGCGTTTCTTACCTCCAAACTGCCATATCTCGCGAACGGATTGACCAATCCGCAAAATTTCTGTTGCATCTGAAAGTACAAACTCGCCCGATTACAACGGTATGGCTACTTTTCCCCTAGGCCGTTCTAGTTATTCGTTTCGAGCATCAGAACTGCGAAAATGTTGAGTTTCTCAAGCGTTTCTTACCTACAAACTGCCATATCTCGCGAACGGATTGACCAATCCGCAAAATTTCTGTTGCATCTGAAGGTAGAAACTCGCCCGTTTACAACGGTATGCGTACTTTACCCCTAGGCCGTTCTAGTTATTCGTTTCGAGCATCAGAACTGCGAAAATTTTGAGTTTCTCAAGCGTTTCTTACTTCCAAACTGCCATATCTCGCGAACGGATTGACCAATCCGCAAAATTTCTGATGCATCTGAAAGTAGAAACTCGCCCGATTACAACGGTATGCGAACTTTTCCCCTAGGCCGCTCTAGTTATTCGTTTCGAGCATCAGAACTGCGAAAATTTTGTGTTTCTCAAGTGTTTCATACTTCCAAACTGCCATATCTCGCGAACGGATTGACCAATCCGCAAAATTTCTGTTGCATCTGAAAGTAGAAACTCGCCCGATTACAACGGTATGCGTACTTTTCCCCTAGGCCGTTCTAGTTATTCGTTTCGAGCATCAGAACTGCGAAAATTTTGAGTTTCTCAAGCGTTTCTTACATCCAAACTGCCATATCTCGCGAACGGATTGAGCAATCCGCAAAATTTCTGTTGCATCTGAAGGTAGAAACTCGCCCGTTTACAACAGTATGCGTACTTTTCCCCTAGTCCTTTCTAGTTATTCGTTTCGAGCATCAGAACTGCGAAAATTTTGAGTTTTTCAAGCGTTTGTTACTTCCAAATTGCCATACCTCGCGAACGGATTGAGCAATCCGCAAAATTTCTGTTGCATCTGAAGGTAGAAACTCGCCCGTTTACAACGGTATGCGTACTTTTCCCCTAGGCCGTTCTAGTTATTCGTTTCGAGCATCAGAACTGCGAAAATTTTGAGTTTCTCAAGCGTTTCTTACTTCCAAACCGCCATATCTCGCGAACGGATTGACCAATCCGCAAAGTTTCTGTTGCATCTGAAAGTAGAAACTCGCCCGATTACAACGGTACGCGTACTTTTCCCCTAGGCCGTTCTAGTTAATCGTTTCGAGCATCAGAACTGCGAAAATTTTGAGTTTCTCAAGCGTTTCTTACTTCCAAACTGCCATATCTCGCGAACGGATTGACCAATCCGCAAAATTTCTGATGCATCTGAAAGTAGAAACTCGCCCGATTACAACGGTATGCGTACTTTTCCCCTAGGCCGTTCTGGTTATTCGTTTCGAGCATCAGAACTGCGATAATGTTGAGTTTCTCAAGCGTTTCATACCTACAAACTGCCATATCTCGCGAACGGATTGACCAATCCGCAAAATTTCTGTTGCATCTGAAAGTAGATATTCGCCCGATTACAACGGTATGCGTACTTTTCCCCTAGACCGTTCTAGTTGTGCTTGTCGAGCATCAGAACTGCGAAAATTTTGAGTTTCTCAAGCGTTTCTTACCTCCAAACTGCCATATCTCGCGAACGGATTGACCAATCCGCAAAATTTCTGATGCATCTGAAAGTAGAACCTCGCCCGATTACAACGGTATGCGTACTTTTCCCCTAGGCCGTTCTAGTTATTCGTTTCGAGCATCAGAACTGCGAAAATGCTGAGTTTCTCAAGCGTTTCTTACCTACAAACTGCCATATCTCGCGAACGGATTGACCAATCCGCAAAATTTCTGTTGCATCTGAAAGTAGAAACTCGCCCGATTACAACGGTATGCGTACTTTTCCCCTAGGCCGTTCTAGTTAATCGTTTCGAGCATCAGAACTGCGAAAATTTTGAGTTTCTCAAGCGTTTCTTACTTCCAAACTGCCATATCTCGCGAACGGATTGACCAATCCGCAAAATTTCTGATGCATCTGAAAGTAGAAACTCGCCCGATTACAACGGTATGCGTACTTTTCCCCTAGGCCGTTCTAGTTATTCGTTTCGAGCATCAGAACTGCGAAAATGCTGAGTTTCTCAAGCGTTTCTTACCTACAAACTGCCATATCTCGCGAACGGATTGACCAATCCGCAAAATTTCTGTTGCATCTGAAAGTAGAATCTCGCCCGATTACAACGGTATGCGTACTTTTCCCGTAGGCAGTTGTAGTTATTCGTTTCGAGCATGAGATCTGCTAAAATTTTGGGTTTCTCAAGCGTTGCTTACCTCCAAACTGCCATATCTCGCGAACGGATTGACCAATCCGCAAAATTTCTGTTGCATCTGAAAGTAGAAACTCGCCCGATTACAACGGTATGCGTACTTTTCCACTACGCCGTTCTAGTTATTCGTTTCGAGCATCAGAACTGCGAAAATTTTGAGTTTCTCAAGCGTTTCTTACTTCCAAACTGCCATATCTCGCGAAAGGATTGACCAATCCGCAAAATTTCTGTTGCATCTGAAAGTAGAAACTGGCCCGATTACAACGGTATGCGTACTTTTCCCCTAGGCCGTTCTAGTTAATCGTTTCGAGCATCAGAACTGCGAAAATTTTGAGTTTCTCAAGCGTTCCTTACTTCCAAACTGCCATATCTCGCGAACGGATTGACAAATCCGCAAAATGTCTGTTGCATCTGAAAGTAGAAAGTCGCCCGATTACAACGGTATGCATACTTTTCCCCTAGACCGTTCTAGTTATGCTTGTCGAGCATCAGAACTGCGAAAATTTTGAGTTTCTCAAGCGTTTCTTCCCTCCAAACTGCCATATCTCGCGAACGGATTGTCCAATCCGCAAAATTTCTGTTGCATCTGAAAGTAGAAACTCGCCCGATTACAACGGTATGCGTACTTTTCCCCTAGTCCGTTCTAGTCATTCGTTTCGAGCATCAGAACTGCGAACATTTTGAGTTTCTCAAGCGTTTCTTACCTCCAAACTGCCATATCTCGCGAACGGATTGACCAATCCGCAAAATTTCTGTTGCATCTGAAAGAAGAAACTCGCCCGATTACAACGGTATGCGTACTTTTCCCCTAGTCCGTTCTAGTTATTCGTTTCGAGCATCAGAACTGCGAAAATTTTGAGTTTCTCAAGCGTTTCTTACCTCCAAACTGCCATATCTCGCGAACGGATTGACCAATCCGCAAAATTTCTGTTGCATCTGAAAGTAGAAACTCGCCCGATTACAACGGTATGCGTACTTTTCCCCTAGGCCGTTCTAGTTATTCGTTTCGAGCATCAGAACTGCGAAAATTTTGAGTTTCTCAAGCGTTTCTTACATCCAAACTGCCATATCTCGCGAACGGATTGAGCAATCCGCAAAATTTCTGTTGCATCTGAAGGTAGAAACTCGCCCGTTTACAACAGTATGCGTACTTTTCCCCTAGTCCTTTCTAGTTATTCGTTTCGAGCATCAGAACTGCGAAAATTTTGAGTTTTTCAAGCGTTTGTTACTTCCAAATTGCCATACCTCGCGAACGGATTGAGCAATCCGCAAAATTTCTGTTGCATCTGAAGGTAGAAACTCGCCCGTTTACAACGGTATGCGTACTTTTCCCCTAGGCCGTTCTAGTTATTCGTTTCGAGCATCAGAACTGCGAAAATTTTGAGTTTCTCAAGCGTTTCTTACTTCCAAACCGCCATATCTCGCGAACGGATTGACCAATCCGCAAAGTTTCTGTTGCATCTGAAAGTAGAAACTCGCCCGATTACAACGGTACGCGTACTTTTCCCCTAGGCCGTTCTAGTTAATCGTTTCGAGCATCAGAACTGCGAAAATTTTGAGTTTCTCAAGCGTTTCTTACTTCCAAACTGCCATATCTCGCGAACGGATTGACCAATCCGCAAAATTTCTGATGCATCTGAAAGTAGAAACTCGCCCGATTACAACGGTATGCGTACTTTTCCCCTAGGCCGTTCTGGTTATTCGTTTCGAGCATCAGAACTGCGATAATGTTGAGTTTCTCAAGCGTTTCATACCTACAAACTGCCATATCTCGCGAACGGATTGACCAATCCGCAAAATTTCTGTTGCATCTGAAAGTAGATATTCGCCCGATTACAACGGTATGCGTACTTTTCCCCTAGACCGTTCTAGTTGTGCTTGTCGAGCATCAGAACTGCGAAAATTTTGAGTTTCTCAAGCGTTTCTTACCTCCAAACTGCCATATCTCGCGAACGGATTGACCAATCCGCAAAATTTCTGATGCATCTGAAAGTAGAACCTCGCCCGATTACAACGGTATGCGTACTTTTCCCCTAGGCCGTTCTAGTTATTCGTTTCGAGCATCAGAACTGCGAAAATGCTGAGTTTCTCAAGCGTTTCTTACCTACAAACTGCCATATCTCGCGAACGGATTGACCAATCCGCAAAATTTCTGTTGCATCTGAAAGTAGAAACTCGCCCGATTACAACGGTATGCGTACTTTTCCCCTAGGCCGTTCTAGTTAATCGTTTCGAGCATCAGAACTGCGAAAATTTTGAGTTTCTCAAGCGTTTCTTACTTCCAAACTGCCATATCTCGCGAACGGATTGACCAATCCGCAAAATTTCTGATGCATCTGAAAGTAGAAACTCGCCCGATTACAACGGTATGCGTACTTTTCCCCTAGGCCGTTCTAGTTATTCGTTTCGAGCATCAGAACTGCGAAAATGCTGAGTTTCTCAAGCGTTTCTTACCTACAAACTGCCATATCTCGCGAACGGATTGACCAATCCGCAAAATTTCTGTTGCATCTGAAAGTAGAATCTCGCCCGATTACAACGGTATGCGTACTTTTCCCGTAGGCAGTTGTAGTTATTCGTTTCGAGCATGAGATCTGCTAAAATTTTGGGTTTCTCAAGCGTTGCTTACCTCCAAACTGCCATATCTCGCGAACGGATTGACCAATCCGCAAAATTTCTGTTGCATCTGAAAGTAGAAACTCGCCCGATTACAACGGTATGCGTACTTTTCCACTACGCCGTTCTAGTTATTCGTTTCGAGCATCAGAACTGCGAAAATTTTGAGTTTCTCAAGCGTTTCTTACTTCCAAACTGCCATATCTCGCGAAAGGATTGACCAATCCGCAAAATTTCTGTTGCATCTGAAAGTAGAAACTGGCCCGATTACAACGGTATGCGTACTTTTCCCCTAGGCCGTTCTAGTTAATCGTTTCGAGCATCAGAACTGCGAAAATTTTGAGTTTCTCAAGCGTTCCTTACTTCCAAACTGCCATATCTCGCGAACGGATTGACAAATCCGCAAAATGTCTGTTGCATCTGAAAGTAGAAAGTCGCCCGATTACAACGGTATGCATACTTTTCCCCTAGACCGTTCTAGTTATGCTTGTCGAGCATCAGAACTGCGAAAATTTTGAGTTTCTCAAGCGTTTCTTCCCTCCAAACTGCCATATCTCGCGAACGGATTGTCCAATCCGCAAAATTTCTGTTGCATCTGAAAGAAGAAACTCGCCCGATTACAACGGTATGCGTACTTTTCCCCTAGTCCGTTCTAGTTATTCGTTTCGAGCATCAGAACTGCGAAAATTTTGAGTTTCTCAAGCGTTTCTTACCTCCAAACTGCCATATCTCGCGAACGGATTGACCAATCCGCAAAATTTCTGTTGCATCTGAAAGTACAAACTCGCCCGATTACAACGGTATGGCTACTTTTCCCCTAGGCCGTTCTAGTTATTCGTTTCGAGCATCAGAACTGCGAAAATGTTGAGTTTCTCAAGCGTTTCTTACCTACAAACTGCCATATCTCGCGAACGGATTGACCAATCCGCAAAATTTCTGTTGCATCTGAAGGTAGAAACTCGCCCGTTTACAACGGTATGCGTACTTTACCCCTAGGCCGTTCTAGTTATTCGTTTCGAGCATCAGAACTGCGAAAATGTTGAGTTTCTCAAGCGTTTCTTACTTCCAAACTGCCATATCTCGCGAACGGATTGACCAATCCGCAAAATTTCTGATGCATCTGAAAGTAGAAACTCGCCCGATTACAACGGTATGCGAACTTTTCCCCTAGGCCGCTCTAGTTATTCGTTTCGAGCATCAGAACTGCGAAAATTTTGTGTTTCTCAAGTGTTTCATACTTCCAAACTGCCATATCTCGCGAACGGATTGACCAATCCGCAAAATTTCTGTTGCATCTGAAAGTAGAAACTCGCCCGATTACAACGGTATGCGTACTTTTCCCCTAGGCCGTTCTAGTTATTCGTTTCGAGCATCAAAACTGCGAAAATTTTGAGTTTCTCAAGCGTTTCTTACATCCAAACTGCCATATCTCGCGAACGGATTGAGCAATCCGCAAAATTTCTGTTGCATCTGAAGGTAGAAACTCGCCCGTTTACAACAGTATGCGTACTTTTCCCCTAGTCCTTTCTAGTTATTCGTTTCGAGCATCAGAACTGCGAAAATTTTGAGTTTTTCATGCGTTTGTTACTTCCAAATTGCCATACCTCGCGAACGGATTGAGCAATCCGCAAAATTTCTGTTGCATCTGAAGGTAGAAACTCGCCCGTTTACAACGGTATGCGTACTTTTCCCCTAGGCCGTTCTAGTTATTCGTTTCGAGCATCAGAACTGCGAAAATTTTGAGTTTCTCAAGCGTTTCTTACTTCCAAACCGCCATATCTCGCGAACGGATTGACCAATCCGCAAAGTTTCTGTTGCATCTGAAAGTAGAAACTCGCCCGATTACAACGGTACGCGTACTTTTCCCCTAGGCCGTTCTAGTTAATCGTTTCGAGCATCAGAACTGCGAAAATTTTGAGTTTCTCAAGCGTTTCTTACTTCCAAACTGCCATATCT
This sequence comes from Ptiloglossa arizonensis, assembly GCF_051014685.1. Lineage (NCBI taxonomy): Eukaryota > Metazoa > Arthropoda > Insecta > Hymenoptera > Colletidae > Ptiloglossa > Ptiloglossa arizonensis. The sequence continues at coordinate 398,155 of NW_027478854.1, forward strand.
CGCGAACGGATTGACCAATCCGCAAAATTTCTGATGCATCTGAAAGTAGAAACTCGCCCGATTACAACGGTATGCCTACTTTTCCCCTAGGCCGTTCTGGTTATTCGTTTCGAGCATCAGAACTGCGATAATGTTGAGTTTCTCAAGCGTTTCATACCTACAAACTGCCATATCTCGCGAACGCATCGACCAATCCGCAAAATGTCTGTTGCATCTGAAAGTAGAAAGTCGCCCGATTACAACGGTATGCATACTTTTCCCCTAGACCGTTCTAGTTATGCTTGTCGAGCATCAGAACTGCGAAAATTTTGAGTTTCTCAAGCGTTTCTTCCCTCCAAACTGCCATATCTCGCGAACGGATTGTCCAATCCGCAAAATTTCTGTTGCATCTGAAAGTAGAAACTCGCCCGATTACAACGGTATGCGTACTTTTCCCCTAGTCCGTTCTAGTCATTCGTTTCGAGCATCAGAACTGCGAAAATTTTGAGTTTCTCAAGCGTTTCTTACCTCCAAACTGCCATATCTCGCGAACGGATTGACAAATCCGCAAAACGTCTGTTGCATCTGAAAGTAGAAAGTCGCCCGATTACAACGGTATGCATACTTTTCCCCTAGACCGTTCTAGTTATGCTTGTCGAGCATCAGAACTGCGAAAATTTTGAGTTTCTCAAGCGTTTCTTCCCTCCAAACTGCCATATCTCGCGAACGGATTGTCCAATCCGCAAAATTTCTGTTGCATCTGAAAGTAGAAACTCGCCCGATTACAACGGTATGCGTACTTTTCCCGTAGGCCGTTGTAGTTATTCGTTTCGAGCATGAGATCTGCTAAAATTTTGGGTTTCTCAAGCGTTGCTTACCTCCAAACTGCCATATCTCGCGAACGGATTGACCAATCCGCAAAATTTCTGTTGCATCTGAAAGTAGAAACTCGCCCGATTACAACGGTATGCGTACTTTTCCACTAGGCCGTTCTAGTTATTCGTTTCGAGCATCAGAACTGCGAAAATTTTGAGTTTCTCAAGCGTTTCTTACTTCCAAACTGCCATATCTCGCGAAAGGATTGACCAATCCGCAAAATTTCTGTTGCATCTGAAAGTAGAAACTCGCCCGATTACAACGGTATGCGTACTTTTCCCCTAGGCCGTTCTAGTTAATCGTTTCGAGCATCAGAACTGCGAAAATTTTGAGTTTCTCAAGCGTTTCTTACTTCCAAACTGCCATATCTCGCGAACGGATTGACAAATCCGCAAAATGTCTGTTGCATCTGAAAGTAGAAAGTCGCCCGATTACAACGGTATGCATACTTTTCCCCTAGACCGTTCTAGTTATGCTTGTCGAGCATCAGAACTGCGAAAATTTTGAGTTTCTCAAGCGTTTCTTCCCTCCAAACTGCCATATCTCGCGAACGGATTGTCCAATCCGCAAAATTTCTGTTGCATCTGAAAGTAGAAACTCGCCCGATTACAACGGTATGCGTACTTTTCCCCTAGTCCGTTCTAGTCATTCGTTTCGAGCATCAGAACTGCGAAAATTTTGAGTTTCTCAAGCGTTTCTTACCTACAAACTGCCATATCTCGCGAACGGCTTGACCAATCCGCAAAACTTCTGTTGCATCTGAAAGTAGAAATTCGCCCGATTACAACGGTATGCGCACTTTACCCCTAGTCGGTTCTAGTTACTCGTTTCGAGCATCAGAACTGCGAAAATTTTGAGTTTCTCAAGCGTTTCTTACCTCCAAACTGCCATATCTCGCGAACGGATCGACCAATCCGCAAAATTTCTGTTGCATCTGAAAGTAGAAACTCGCCCGATTACAACGGTAGGTGTAGTTTTCCCCTAGGCCGTTCTGGTTATTCGTTTCGAGCATCAGAACTGCGAAAATTTTGAGTTTCTCAAGCGTTTCTTACTTCCAAACCGCCATATCTCGCGAACGGATTGACCAATCCCCAAAATTTCTGCTGCATCTGAAAGTAGAAACTCGCCCGATTACAACGGTATGCGTACTTTTCCCCTAGGCCGTTCTAGTTAATCGTTTCGAGCATCAGAACTGCGAAAATTTTGAGTTTCTCAACCGTTTCTTACATCCAAACTGCCATATCTCGCGAACGGATTGACCAATCCGCAAAATTTCTGTTGCATCTGAAAGTAGAAAGTCGCCCGATTACAACGGTATGCGTACTTTTCCCCTAGACCGTTCTAGTTATGCTTCTCGAGCATCAGAACTGCGAAAATTTTGAGTTTCTCAAGCGTTTCTTACCTCCAAACTGCCATATCTCGCGAACGGATTGACCAATCCGCAAAATTTCTGTTGCATCTGAAAGTAGAAACTCGCCCGATTACAACGGCATGCGTACTTTTCCCCTAGGCCGTTCTAGTTAATCGTTTCGAGCATCAGAACTGCGAAAATTTTGAGTTTCTCAAGCGTTACTTACTTCCAAACTGCCATATCTCGCGAACGGATTGACCAATCCGCAAAATTTCTGATGCATCTGAAAGTAGAAACTCGCCCGATTACAACGGTATGCGTACTTTTCCCCTAGGACGCTCTAGTTATTCGTTTCGAGCATCAGAACTGCGAAAATTTTGTGTTTCTCAAGTGTTTCATACCTCCAAACTGCCATATCTCGCGAACGGATTGACCAATCCGCAAAATTTCTCTTGCATCTGAAAGTAGAAACTCGCCCGATTACAACGGTATGCGTACTTTTCCCCTAGGCCGTTCTAGTTATTCGTTTCGTGCATCAGAACTGCGAAAATGTTGAGTTTCTCAAGCGTTTCTTACCTACAAACTGCCATATCTCGCGAACGGCTTGACCAATCCGCAAAATTTCTGTTGCATCTGAAAGTAGAAATTCGCCCGATTACAACGGTATGCGCACTTTTCCCCTAGTCGGTTCTAGTTACTCGTTTCGAGCATCAGAACTGCGAAAATTTTGAGTTTCTCAAGCGTTTCTTACCTCCAAACTGCCATATCTCGCGAACGGATCGACCAATCCGCAAAATTTCTGTTGCATCTGAAAGTAGAAACTCGCCCGATTACAACGGTAGGTGTAGTTTTCCCCTAGGCCGTTCTGGTTATTCGTTTCGAGCATCAGAACTGCGAAAATTTTGAGTTTCTCAAGCGTTTCTTACTTCCAAACCGCCATATCTCGCGAACGGATTGACCAATCCCCAAAATTTCTGCTGCATCTGAAAGTAGAAACTCGCCCGATTACAACGGTATGCGTACTTTTCCCCTAGGCCGTTCTAGTTAATCGTTTCGAGCATCAGAACTGCGAAAATTTTGAGTTTCTCAACCGTTTCTTACATCCAAACTGCCATATCTCGCGAACGGATTGACCAATCCGCAAAATTTCTGTTGCATCTGAAAGTAGAAAGTCGCCCGATTACAACGGTATGCGTACTTTTCCCCTAGACCGTTCTAGTTATGCTTCTCGAGCATCAGAACTGCGAAAATTTTGAGTTTCTCAAGCGTTTCTTACCTCCAAACTGCCATATCTCGCGAACGGATTGACCAATCCGCAAAATTTCTGTTGCATCTGAAAGTAGAAACTCGCCCGATTACAACGGCATGCGTACTTTTCCCCTAGGCCGTTCTAGTTAATCGTTTCGAGCATCAGAACTGCGAAAATTTTGAGTTTCTCAAGCGTTTCTTACTTCCAAACTGCCATATCTCGCGAACGGATTGACCAATCCGCAAAATTTCTGATGCATCTGAAAGTAGAAACTCGCCCGATTACAACGGTATGCGTACTTTTCCCCTAGGACGCTCTAGTTATTCGTTTCGAGCATCAGAACTGCGAAAATTTTGTGTTTCTCAAGTGTTTCATACCTCCAAACTGCCATATCTCGCGAACGGATTGACCAATCCGCAAAATTTCTCTTGCATCTGAAAGTAGAAACTCGCCCGATTACAACGGTATGCGTACTTTTCCCCTAGGCCGTTCTAGTTATTCGTTTCGTGCATCAGAACTGCGAAAATGTTGAGTTTCTCAAGCGTTTCTTACCTCCAAATTGCCATATCTCGCGAACGGATTGTCTAATCCGCAAAATTTCTGTTGCATCTGAAAGTAGAAACTCACCCGATTACAACGGTATGCATACTTTTCCCCTAGACCGTTCTAGTTATGCTTGTCGAGCATCAGAACTGCGAAAATTTTGAGTTTCTCAAGCGTTTCTTCCCTCCAAACTGCCATATCTCGCGAACGGATTGTCCAATCCGCAAAATTTCTGTTGCATCTGAAAGTAGAAACTCGCCCGATTACAACGGTATGCGTACTTTTCCCCTAGTCCGTTCTAGTCATTCGTTTCGAGCATCAGAACTGCGAAAATTTTGAGTTTCTCAAGCGTTTCTTACCTCCAAACTGCCATATCTCGCGAACGGATTGACAAATCCGCAAAATGTCTGTTGCATCTGAAAGTAGAAAGTCGCCCGATTACAACGGTATGCATACTTTTCCCCTAGACCGTTCTAGTTATGCTTGTCGAGCATCAGAACTGCGAAAATTTTGAGTTTCTCAAGCGTTTCTTCCCTCCAAACTGCCATATCTCGCGAACGGATTGTCCAATCCGCAAAATTTCTGTTGCATCTGAAAGTAGAAACTCGCCCGATTACAACGGTATGCGTACTTTTCCCGTAGGCCGTTGTAGTTATTCGTTTCGAGCATGAGATCTGCTAAAATTTTGGGTTTCTCAAGCGTTGCTTACCTCCAAACTGCCATATCTCGCGAACGGATTGACCAATCCGCAAAATTTCTGTTGCATCTGAAAGTAGAAACTCGCCCGATTACAACGGTATGCGTACTTTTCCACTAGGCCGTTCTAGTTATTCGTTTCGAGCATCAGAACTGCGAAAATTTTGAGTTTCTCAAGCGTTTCTTACTTCCAAACTGCCATATCTCGCGAAAGGATTGACCAATCCGCAAAATTTCTGTTGCATCTGAAAGTAGAAACTCGCCCGATTACAACGGTATGCGTACTTTTCCCCTAGGCCGTTCTAGTTAATCGTTTCGAGCATCAGAACTGCGAAAATTTTGAGTTTCTCAAGCGTTTCTTACTTCCAAACTGCCATATCTCGCGAACGGATTGACAAATCCGCAAAATGTCTGTTGCATCTGAAAGTAGAAAGTCGCCCGATTACAACGGTATGCATACTTTTCCCCTAGACCGTTCTAGTTATGCTTGTCGAGCATCAGAACTGCGAAAATTTTGAGTTTCTCAAGCGTTTCTTCCCTCCAAACTGCCATATCTCGCGAACGGATTGTCCAATCCGCAAAATTTCTGTTGCATCTGAAAGTAGAAACTCGCCCGATTACAACGGTATGCGTACTTTTCCCCTAGTCCGTTCTAGTCATTCGTTTCGAGCATCAGAACTGCGAAAATTTTGAGTTTCTCAAGCGTTTCTTACCTACAAACTGCCATATCTCGCGAACGGCTTGACCAATCCGCAAAACTTCTGTTGCATCTGAAAGTAGAAATTCGCCCGATTACAACGGTATGCGCACTTTACCCCTAGTCGGTTCTAGTTACTCGTTTCGAGCATCAGAACTGCGAAAATTTTGAGTTTCTCAAGCGTTTCTTACCTCCAAACTGCCATATCTCGCGAACGGATCGACCAATCCGCAAAATTTCTGTTGCATCTGAAAGTAGAAACTCGCCCGATTACAACGGTAGGTGTAGTTTTCCCCTAGGCCGTTCTGGTTATTCGTTTCGAGCATCAGAACTGCGAAAATTTTGAGTTTCTCAAGCGTTTCTTACTTCCAAACCGCCATATCTCGCGAACGGATTGACCAATCCCCAAAATTTCTGCTGCATCTGAAAGTAGAAACTCGCCCGATTACAACGGTATGCGTACTTTTCCCCTAGGCCGTTCTAGTTAATCGTTTCGAGCATCAGAACTGCGAAAATTTTGAGTTTCTCAACCGTTTCTTACATCCAAACTGCCATATCTCGCGAACGGATTGACCAATCCGCAAAATTTCTGTTGCATCTGAAAGTAGAAAGTCGCCCGATTACAACGGTATGCGTACTTTTCCCCTAGACCGTTCTAGTTATGCTTCTCGAGCATCAGAACTGCGAAAATTTTGAGTTTCTCAAGCGTTTCTTACCTCCAAACTGCCATATCTCGCGAACGGATTGACCAATCCGCAAAATTTCTGTTGCATCTGAAAGTAGAAACTCGCCCGATTACAACGGCATGCGTACTTTTCCCCTAGGCCGTTCTAGTTAATCGTTTCGAGCATCAGAACTGCGAAAATTTTGAGTTTCTCAAGCGTTTCTTACTTCCAAACTGCCATATCTCGCGAACGGATTGACCAATCCGCAAAATTTCTGATGCATCTGAAAGTAGAAACTCGCCCGATTACAACGGTATGCGTACTTTTCCCCTAGGACGCTCTAGTTATTCGTTTCGAGCATCAGAACTGCGAAAATTTTGTGTTTCTCAAGTGTTTCATACCTCCAAACTGCCATATCTCGCGAACGGATTGACCAATCCGCAAAATTTCTCTTGCATCTGAAAGTAGAAACTCGCCCGATTACAACGGTATGCGTACTTTTCCCCTAGGCCGTTCTAGTTATTCGTTTCGTGCATCAGAACTGCGAAAATGTTGAGTTTCTCAAGCGTTTCTTACCTACAAACTGCCATATCTCGCGAACGGCTTGACCAATCCGCAAAATTTCTGTTGCATCTGAAAGTAGAAATTCGCCCGATTACAACGGTATGCGCACTTTTCCCCTAGTCGGTTCTAGTTACTCGTTTCGAGCATCAGAACTGCGAAAATTTTGAGTTTCTCAAGCGTTTCTTACCTCCAAACTGCCATATCTCGCGAACGGATCGACCAATCCGCAAAATTTCTGTTGCATCTGAAAGTAGAAACTCGCCCGATTACAACGGTAGGTGTAGTTTTCCCCTAGGCCGTTCTGGTTATTCGTTTCGAGCATCAGAACTGCGAAAATTTTGAGTTTCTCAAGCGTTTCTTACTTCCAAACCGCCATATCTCGCGAACGGATTGACCAATCCCCAAAATTTCTGCTGCATCTGAAAGTAGAAACTCGCCCGATTACAACGGTATGCGTACTTTTCCCCTAGGCCGTTCTAGTTAATCGTTTCGAGCATCAGAACTGCGAAAATTTTGAGTTTCTCAACCGTTTCTTACATCCAAACTGCCATATCTCGCGAACGGATTGACCAATCCGCAAAATTTCTGTTGCATCTGAAAGTGGAAAGTCGCCCGATTACAACGGTATGCGTACTTTTCCCCTAGACCGTTCTAGTTATGCTTCTCGAGCATCAGAACTGCGAAAATTTTGAGTTTCTCAAGCGTTTCTTACCTCCAAACTGCCATATCTCGCGAACGGATTGACCAATCCGCAAAATTTCTGTTGCATCTGAAAGTAGAAACTCGCCCGATTACAACGGCATGCGTACTTTTCCCCTAGGCCGTTCTAGTTAATCGTTTCGAGCATCAGAACTGCGAAAATTTTGAGTTTCTCAAGCGTTTCTTACTTCCAAACTGCCATATCTCGCGAAAGGATTGACCAATCCGCAAAATTTCTGATGCATCTGAAAGTAGAAACTCGCCCGATTACAACGGTATGCGTACTTTTCCCCTAGGACGCTCTAGTTATTCGTTTCGAGCATCAGAACTGCGAAAATTTTGTGTTTCTCAAGTGTTTCATACCTCCAAACTGCCATATCTCGCGAACGGATTGACCAATCCGCAAAATTTCTCTTGCATCTGAAAGTAGAAACTCGCCCGATTACAACGGTATGCGTACTTTTCCCCTAGGCCGTTCTAGTTATTCGTTTCGTGCATCAGAAATGCGAAAATGTTGAGTTTCTCAAGCGTTTCTTACCTACAAACTGCCATATCTCGCGAACGGCTTGACCAATCCGCAAAATTTCTGTTGCATCTGAAAGTAGAAATTCGCCCGATTACAACGGTATGCGCACTTTTCCCCTAGTCGGTTCTAGTTACTCGTTTCGAGCATCAGAACTGCGAAAATTTTGAGTTTCTCAAGCGTTTCTTACCTCCAAACTGCCATATCTCGCGAACGGATCGACCAATCCGCAAAATTTCTGTTGCATCTGAAAGTAGAAACTCGCCCGATTACAACGGTATGCGTACTTTTCCCCTAGGCCGTTCTGGTTATTCGTTTCGAGCATCAGAACTGCGAAAATTTTGAGTTTCTCAAGCGTTTCTTACCTCCAAACTGCCATATCTCGCGAACGGATTGACCAATCCGCAAAATTTCTGTTGCATCTGAAAGTAGAAAGTCGCCCGATTACAACGGTATGCGTACTTTTCCCCTAGACCGTTCTAGTTATGCTTGTCGAGCTTCAGAACTGCGAAAATTTTGAGTTTCTCAAGCGTTTCTTACCTCCAAACTGCCATATCTCGCGAACGGATTGACCAATCCGCAAAATTTCTGTTGCATCTGAAAGTAGAAAGTCGCCCGATTACAACGGTATGCGTACTTTTCCCCTAGACCGTTCTAGTTATGCTTGTCGAGCTTCAGAACTGCGAAAATTTTGAGTTTCTCAAGCGATTCTTACCACCAAACTGCCATATCTCGCGAACGGATTGACTAAACCGCAAAATTTCTGTTGCATCTGAAAGTAGAAACTCGCCCGATTACAACGGTATGCGTACTTCTCCCCTAGGCCGTTCTAGTTATTCGTTTCGAGCATCAGAACTGCGAAGATTTTGAGTTTCTCAAGCGTTTCTTACCTCCAAACTGCCATATCTCGCGAACGGATCGACAAATCCGCAAAATTTCTGTCGCATCTGAAAGTAGGAACTCGCCCGATTACAACGGTATGCGTACTTTTCCCCTAGTCCGTTCTAGTTATTCGTTTCGAGCATCAGAACTGCGAAAATTTTGAGTTTCTCAAGCGTTTCTTACCTCCAAACTGCCATATCTCGCGAACGGATTGACCAATCCGCAAAATTTCTGTTGCATCTGAAAGTAGAAACTCCCCCGATTACAACGGTATGCGTACTTTTCCCCTAGGCCGTTCTAGTTATTCGTTTCGAGCATCAGAACTGCCAAAATGTTGAGTTTCTCAAGCGTTTCTTACCTACAAACTGCCATATCTCGCGAACCGATTGACCAATCCGCAAAATTTCTGTTGCATCTGAATGTAGAAACTCGCCCGATTACAACGGTATGCGTACTTTTCCCCTATACCGTTCTAGTTATGCTTGTCGAGCATCAGAACTGCGAAAATTTTGAGTTTCTCAAGCGTTTCATACCTCCAAACTGCCATATCTCGCGAACGGATTGTCCAATCCGCAAAATTTCTGTTGCATCTGAAAGTAGAAACTCGCCCGATTACAACGGTATGCGTACTTTTCCCCTAGTCCGTTCTAGTCATTCGTTTCGAGCATCAGAACTGCGAAAATTTTGAGTTTCTCAAGCGTTTCTTACCTACAAACTGCCATATCTCGCGAACGGCTTGACCAATCCGCAAAACTTCTGTTGCATCTGAAAGTAGAAATTCGCCCGATTACAACGGTATGCGCACTTTACCCCTAGTCGGTTCTAGTTACTCGTTTCGAGCATCAGAACTGCGAAAATTTTGAGTTTCTCAAGCGTTTCTTACCTCCAAACTGCCATATCTCGCGAACGGATCGACCAATCCGCAAAATTTCTGTTGCATCTGAAAGTAGAAACTCGCCCGATTACAACGGTAGGTGTAGTTTTCCCCTAGGCCGTTCTGGTTATTCGTTTCGAGCATCAGAACTGCGAAAATTTTGAGTTTCTCAAGCGTTTCTTACTTCCAAACCGCCATATCTCGCGAACGGATTGACCAATCCCCAAAATTTCTGCTGCATCTGAAAGTAGAAACTCGCCCGATTACAACGGTATGCGTACTTTTCCCCTAGGCCGTTCTAGTTAATCGTTTCGAGCATCAGAACTGCGAAAATTTTGAGTTTCTCAACCGTTTCTTACATCCAAACTGCCATATCTCGCGAACGGATTGACCAATCCGCAAAATTTCTGTTGCATCTGAAAGTAGAAAGTCGCCCGATTACAACGGTATGCGTACTTTTCCCCTAGACCGTTCTAGTTATGCTTCTCGAGCATCAGAACTGCGAAAATTTTGAGTTTCTCAAGCGTTTCTTACCTCCAAACTGCCATATCTCGCGAACGGATTGACCAATCCGCAAAATTTCTGTTGCATCTGAAAGTAGAAACTCGCCCGATTACAACGGCATGCGTACTTTTCCCCTAGGCCGTTCTAGTTAATCGTTTCGAGCATCAGAACTGCGAAAATTTTGAGTTTCTCAAGCGTTTCTTACTTCCAAACTGCCATATCTCGCGAACGGATTGACCAATCCGCAAAATTTCTGATGCATCTGAAAGTAGAAACTCGCCCGATTACAACGGTATGCGTACTTTTCCCCTAGGACGCTCTAGTTATTCGTTTCGAGCATCAGAACTGCGAAAATTTTGTGTTTCTCAAGTGTTTCATACCTCCAAACTGCCATATCTCGCGAACGGATTGACCAATCCGCAAAATTTCTCTTGCATCTGAAAGTAGAAACTCGCCCGATTACAACGGTATGCGTACTTTTCCCCTAGGCCGTTCTAGTTATTCGTTTCGTGCATCAGAACTGCGAAAATGTTGAGTTTCTCAAGCGTTTCTTACCTACAAACTGCCATATCTCGCGAACGGCTTGACCAATCCGCAAAATTTCTGTTGCATCTGAAAGTAGAAATTCGCCCGATTACAACGGTATGCGCACTTTTCCCCTAGTCGGTTCTAGTTACTCGTTTCGAGCATCAGAACTGCGAAAATTTTGAGTTTCTCAAGCGTTTCTTACCTCCAAACTGCCATATCTCGCGAACGGATCGACCAATCCGCAAAATTTCTGTTGCATCTGAAAGTAGAAACTCGCCCGATTACAACGGTAGGTGTAGTTTTCCCCTAGGCCGTTCTGGTTATTCGTTTCGAGCATCAGAACTGCGAAAATTTTGAGTTTCTCAAGCGTTTCTTACTTCCAAACCGCCATATCTCGCGAACGGATTGACCAATCCCCAAAATTTCTGCTGCATCTGAAAGTAGAAACTCGCCCGATTACAACGGTATGCGTACTTTTCCCCTAGGCCGTTCTAGTTAATCGTTTCGAGCATCAGAACTGCGAAAATTTTGAGTTTCTCAACCGTTTCTTACATCCAAACTGCCATATCTCGCGAACGGATTGACTAATCCGCAAAATTTCTGTTGCATCTGAAAGTGGAAAGTCGCCCGATTACAACGGTATGCGTACTTTTCCCCTAGACCGTTCTAGTTATGCTTCTCGAGCATCAGAACTGCGAAAATTTTGAGTTTCTCAAGCGTTTCTTACCTCCAAACTGCCATATCTCGCGAACGGATTGACCAATCCGCAAAATTTCTGTTGCATCTGAAAGTAGAAACTCGCCCGATTACAACGGCATGCGTACTTTTCCCCTAGGCCGTTCTAGTTAATCGTTTCGAGCATCAGAACTGCGAAAATTTTGAGTTTCTCAAGCGTTTCTTACTTCCAAACTGCCATATCTCGCGAAAGGATTGACCAATCCGCAAAATTTCTGATGCATCTGAAAGTAGAAACTCGCCCGATTACAACGGTATGCGTACTTTTCCCCTAGGACGCTCTAGTTATTCGTTTCGAGCATCAGAACTGCGAAAATTTTGTGTTTCTCAAGTGTTTCATACCTCCAAACTGCCATATCTCGCGAACGGATTGACCAATCCGCAAAATTTCTCTTGCATCTGAAAGTAGAAACTCGCCCGATTACAACGGTATGCGTACTTTTCCCCTAGGCCGTTCTAGTTATTCGTTTCGTGCATCAGAAATGCGAAAATGTTGAGTTTCTCAAGCGTTTCTTACCTACAAACTGCCATATCTCGCGAACGGCTTGACCAATCCGCAAAATTTCTGTTGCATCTGAAAGTAGAAATTCGCCCGATTACAACGGTATGCGCACTTTTCCCCTAGTCGGTTCTAGTTACTCGTTTCGAGCATCAGAACTGCGAAAATTTTGAGTTTCTCAAGCGTTTCTTACCTCCAAACTGCCATATCTCGCGAACGGATCGACCAATCCGCAAAATTTCTGTTGCATCTGAAAGTAGAAACTCGCCCGATTACAACGGTATGCGTACTTTTCCCCTAGGCCGTTCTGGTTATTCGTTTCGAGCATCAGAACTGCGAAAATTTTGAGTTTCTCAAGCGTTTCTTACCTCCAAACTGCCATATCTCGCGAACGGATTGACCAATCCGCAAAATTTCTGTTGCATCTGAAAGTAGAAAGTCGCCCGATTACAACGGTATGCGTACTTTTCCCCTAGACCGTTCTAGTTATGCTTGTCGAGCTTCAGAACTGCGAAAATTTTGAGTTTCTCAAGCGTTTCTTACCTCCAAACTGCCATATCTCGCGAACGGATTGACCAATCCGCAAAATTTCTGTTGCATCTGAAAGTAGAAAGTCGCCCGATTACAACGGTATGCGTACTTTTCCCCTAGACCGTTCTAGTTATGCTTGTCGAGCTTCAGAACTGCGAAAATTTTGAGTTTCTCAAGCGATTCTTACCACCAAACTGCCATATCTCGCGAACGGATTGACTAAACCGCAAAATTTCTGTTGCATCTGAAAGTAGAAACTCGCCCGATTACAACGGTATGCGTACTTCTCCCCTAGGCCGTTCTAGTTATTCGTTTCGAGCATCAGAACTGCGAAGATTTTGAGTTTCTCAAGCGTTTCTTACCTCCAAACTGCCATATCTCGCGAACGGATCGACAAATCCGCAAAATTTCTGTCGCATCTGAAAGTAGGAACTCGCCCGATTACAACGGTATGCGTACTTTTCCCCTAGTCCGTTCTAGTTATTCGTTTCGAGCATCAGAACTGCGAAAATTTTGAGTTTCTCAAGCGTTTCTTACCTCCAAACTGCCATATCTCGCGAACGGATTGACCAATCCGCAAAATTTCTGTTGCATCTGAAAGTAGAAACTCCCCCGATTACAACGGTATGCGTACTTTTCCCCTAGGCCGTTCTAGTTATTCGTTTCGAGCATCAGAACTGCCAAAATGTTGAGTTTCTCAAGCGTTTCTTACCTACAAACTGCCATATCTCGCGAACCGATTGACCAATCCGCAAAATTTCTGTTGCATCTGAATGTAGAAACTCGCCCGATTACAACGGTATGCGTACTTTTCCCCTATACCGTTCTAGTTATGCTTGTCGAGCATCAGAACTGCGAAAATTTTGAGTTTCTCAAGCGTTTCATACCTCCAAACTGCCATATCTCGCGAACGGATTGACCAATCCGCAAAATTTCTGTTGCATCTGAAAGTAGAAACACGCCCGATTACAGCGGTATGCGTACTGTTCCCCTAGGCCGTTCTAGTTAATCGTTTCGAGCATCAGAACTGCGAAAATTTTGAGTTTCTCAAGCGTTTCTTACTTCCAAACTGCCATATCTCGCGAACGGATTGACAAATCCGCAAAATGTCTGTTGCATCTGAAAGTAGAAACTCGCCCGATTACAACGGTATGCGTACTTTTCCCCTAGACCGCTCTAGTTATGCTTGTCGAGCATCAGAACTGCGAAAATTTTGAGTTTCTCAAGCGTTTCTTACATACAAACTGCCATATCTCGCGAACGGATTGACCAATCCGCAAAATTTCTGTTGCATCTGAAAGTAGAAGTTCGCCCGATTACAACGATATGCGCACTTTTCCCCTAGTCGGTTCTAGTTACTCGTTTCGAGCATCAGAACTGCGAAAATTTGGAGTTTCTCAAGCGTTTCTTACCTCCAAACTGCCATATCTCGCGAACGGATTGACCAATCCGCAAAATTTCTGTTGTATCTGAAAGTAGAAACTCGCCCGATTACAACGGTATGCGTACTTTTCCCCTAGGCCGTACTGGTTATTCGTTTCGAGCATCAGAACTGTGAAAATTTTGAGTTTCTCAACCGTTTCTTACTTCCAAACTGCCATATCTCGCGAACGGATTGACCAATCCGCAAAATTTCTGTTGCATCTGAAAGTAGAAAGTCGCCCGATTACAACGGTATGCGTACTTTTCCCCTAGACCGCTCTAGTTATGCTTGTCGAGCATCAGAACTGCGAAAATTTTGAGTTTCTCAAGCGTTTCTTACCTCCAAACTGCCATATCTCGCGAACGGATTGACCAATCCGCAAAATTTCTGTTGCATCTGAAAGTAGAAACTCGCCCGATTACAACGGCATGCGTACTTTTCCCCTAGGCCGTTCTAGTTAATCGTTTCGAGCATCAGAACTGTGAAAATTTTGAGTTTCTCAAGCGTTTCTTACCTCCAAACAGCCATATCTCGCGAACGGATCGACCAATCCGCAAAATTTCTGTTGCATCTGAAAGTAGAAACTCGCCCGATTACAACGGTATGCGTACTTTTCCCCTATACCGTTCTAGTTATGCTTGTCGAGCATCAGAACTGCGAAAATTTTGAGTTTCTCAAGCGTTTCATACCTCCAAACTGCCATATCTCGCGAACGGATTGACCAATCCGCAAAATTTCTGTTGCATCTGAAAGTAGAAACACGCCCGATTACAACGGTATGCGTACTGTTCCCCTAGGCCGTTCTAGTTAATCGTTTCGAGCATCAGAACTGCGAAAATTTTGAGTTTCTCAAGCGTTTCTTACTTCCAAACTGCCATATCTCGCGAACGGATTGACAAATCCGCAAAATGTCTGTTGCATCTGAAAGTAGAAACTCGCCCGATTACAACGGTATGCGTACTTTTCCCCTAGACGGCTCTAGTTATGCTTGTCGAGCATCAGAACTGCGAAAATTTTGAGTTTCTCAAGCGTTTCTTACATACAAACTGCCATATCTCGCGAACGGATTGACCAATCCGCAAAATTTCTGTTGCATCTGAAAGTAGAAATTCGCCCGATTACAACGATATGCGCACTTTTCCCCTAGTCGGTTCTAGTTACTCGTTTCGAGCATCAGAACTGCGAAAATTTGGAGTTTCTCAAGCGTTTCTTACCTCCAAACTGCCATATCTCGCGAACGGATTGACCAATCCGCAAAATTTCTGTTGCATCTGAAAGTAGAAACTCGCCCGATTACAACGGTATGCGTACTTTTCCCCTAGGCCGTACTGGTTATTCGTTTCGAGCATCAGAACTGTGAAAATTTTGAGTTTCTCAACCGTTTCTTACCTCCAAACTGCCATATCTCGCGAACGGATTGACCAATCCGCAAGATTTCTGTTGCATCTGAAAGTAGAAAGTCGCCCGATTACAACGGTATGCGTACTTTTCCCCTAGACCGCTCTAGTTATGCTTGTCGAGCATCAGAACTGCGAAAATTTTGAGTTTCTCAAGCGTTTCTTACCTCCAAACTGCCATATCTCGCGAACGGATTGACCAATCCGCAAAATTTCTGTTGCATCTGAAAGTAGAAACTCGCCCGATTACAACGGCATGCGTACTTTTCCCCTAGGCCGTTCTAGTTAATCGTTTCGAGCATCAGAACTGTGAAAATTTTGAGTTTCTCAAGCGTTTCTTACCTCCAAACAGCCATATCTCGCGAACGGATCGACCAATCCGCAAAATTTCTGTTGCATCTGAAAGTAGAAACTCGCCCGATTACAACGGTAGGTGTAGTTTTCCCCTAGGCCGTTCTGGTTATTCGTTTCGAGCATCAGAACTGCGAAAATTTTGAGTTTCTCAAGCGTTTCTTACTTCCAAACCGCCATATCTCGCGAACGGATTGACCAATCCCCAAAATTTCTGCTGCATCTGAAAGTAGAAACTCGCCCGATTACAACGGTATGCGTACTTTTCCCCTAGGCCGTTCTAGTTAATCGTTTCGAGCATCAGAACTGCGAAAATTTTGAGTTTCTCAACCGTTTCTTACCTCCAAACTGCCATATCTCGCGAACGGATTGACCAATCCGCAAAATTTCTGTTGCATCTGAAAGTAGAAAGTCGCCCGATTACAACGGTATGCGTACTTTTCCCCTAGACCGTTCTAGTTATGCTTCTCGAGCATCAGAACTGCGAAAATTTTGAGTTTCTCAAGCGTTTCTTACCTCCAAACTGTCATATCTCGCGAACGGATTGACCAATCCGCAAAATTTCTGTTGCATCTGAAAGTAGAAACTCGCCCGATTACAACGGCATGCGTACTTTTCCCCTAGGCCGTTCTAGTTAATCGTTTCGAGCATCAGAACTGCGAAAATTTTGAGTTTCTCAAGCGTTTCTTACATCCAAACTGCCATATCTCGCGAACGGATTGACCAATCCGCAAAATTTCTGATGCATCTGAAAGTAGAAACTCGCCCGATTACAACGGTATGCGTACTTTTCCCCTAGGATGCTCTAGTTATTCTTTTCGAGCATCAGAACTGCGAAAATTTTGTGTTTCTCAAGTGTTTCAAACTTCCAAACTGCCATATCTCGCGAACGGATTGACCAATCCGCGAAATTTCTGTTGCATCTGAAAGTAGAAACTCGCGCGATTACAACGGTATGCGTACTTTTCCCCTAGGCCGTTCTAGTTATTCGTTTCGAGCATCAGAACTGCGAAAATGTTGAGTTTCTCAAGCGTTTCTTACCTACAAACTGCCATATCTCGCGAACGGCTTGACCAATCCGCAAAATTTCTGTTGCATCTGAAAGTAGAAATTCGCCCGATTACAACGGTATGCGCACTTTTCCCCTAGTCGGTTCTAGTTACTCGTTTCGAGCATCAGAACTGCGAAAATTTTGAGTTTCTCAAGCGTTTCTTACCTCCAAACTGCCATATCTCGCAAACGGATTGACCAATCCGCAAAATTTCTGTTGCATCTGAAAGTAGAAACTCGCCCGATTACAACGGTATGCGTACTTTTCCCCTAGGCCGTTCTAGTTAATCGTTTCGAGCATCAGAACTGCGAAAATTTTGAGTTTCTCAAGCGTTTTTTACTTCCAAACTGCCAAATCTCGCGAACGGATTGACCAATCCGCAAAATTTCTGATGCATCTGAAAGTAGAAACTCGCCCGATTACAACGGTATGCGTACTTTTCCCCTAGGGCGCTCTAGTTATTCGTTCCGAGCATCAGAACTGCGAAAATTTTGTGTTTCTCAAGTGTTTCATACATCCAAACTGCCATATCTCGCGAACGGATTGACCAATCCGCAAAATTTCTGTTGCATCGGAAAGTAGAAACTCGCCCGATTACAACGGTATGCGTACTTTTCCCCTAGGCCGTTCTAGTTATTCGTTTCGAGCATCAGAACTGCGAAAATGTTGAGTTTCTCAAGCGTTTCTTACCTCCAAACTGCCATATCTCGCGAACGGATTGACCAATCCGCAAAATTTCTGTTGCATCTGAAAGTAGAAACTCGCCCGATTACAACGGTATGCGTACTTTTCCCCTAGGCCGTTCTAGTTAATCGTTTCGAGCATCAGAACTGCGAAAATTTTGAGTTTCTCAAGCGTTTCTTACTTCTAAACTGCCATATCTCGCGAACGGATTGACCAATCCGCAAAATTTCTGATGCATCTGAAAGTAGAAACTCGCCCGATTACAACGGTATGCGTACTTTTCCCCTAGGACGCTCTAGTTATTCGTTTCGAGCATCAGAACTGCGAAAATTTTGTGTTTCTCAAGTGTTTCATACTTCCAAACTGCCATATCTCGCGAACGGATTGACCAATCCGCAAAATTTCTGTTGCATCTGAAAGTAGAAACTCGCGCGATTACAACGGTATGCGTACTTTCCCCCTAGGCCGTTCTAGTTATTCGTTTCGAGCATCAGAACTGCGAAAATGTTGAGTTTCTCAAGCGTTTCTTACCTACAAACGGCCATATCTCGCGAACGGCTTGACCAATCCGCAAAATTTCTGTTGCATCTGAAAGTAGAAATTCGCCCGATTACAACGGTATGCGCACTTATCCCCTAGTCGGTTCTAGTTACTCGTTTCGAGCATCAGAACTGCGAAAATTTTGAGTTTCTCAAGCGTTTCTTACCTCCAAACTGCCATATCTCGCGAACGGATCGACCAATCCGCAAAATTTCTGTTGCATCTGAAAGTAGAAACTCGCCCGATTACAACGGTAGGTGTAGTTTTCCCCTAGGCCGTTCTGGTTATTCGTTTCGAGCATCAGAACTGCGAAAATGTTGAGTTTCTCAAGCGTTTCTTACCTACAAACTGCCATATCTCGCGAACCGATTGACCAATCCGCAAAATTTCTGTTGCATCTGAAAGTAGAAATTCGCCCGATTACAACGGTATGCGCACTTTTCCCCTAGTCGGTTCTAGTTACTCGTTTCGAGCATCAGAACTGCGAAAATTTGGAGTTTCTCAAGCGTTTCTTACCTCCAAACTGCCATATCTCGCGAACGGATTGACCAATCCGCAAAATTTCTGTTGCATCTGAAAGTAGAAACTCGCCCGATTACAACGGTATGCGTACTTTTCCCCTAGGCCGTACTGGTTATTCGTTTCGAACATCAGAACTGTGAAAATTTTGAGTTTCTCAACCGTTTCTTACCTCCAAACTGCCATATCTCGCGAACGGATTGACCAATCCGCAAAATTTCTGTTGCATCTGAAAGTAGAAAGTCGCCCGATTACAACGGTATGCGTACTTTTCCCCTAGACCGCTCTAGTTATGCTTGTCGAGCATCAGAACTGCGAAAATTTTGAGTTTCTCAAGCGTTTCTTACCTCCAAACTGCCATATCTCGCGAACGGATTGACCAATCCGCAAAATTTCTGTTGCATCTGAAAGTAGAAACTCGCCCGATTACAACGGTATGCGTACTTTTGCCCTAGGCCGTTCTAGTTAATCGTTTCGAGCATCAGAACTGCGAAAATTTTGAGTTTCTCAAGCGTTTCTTACTTCCAAACTGCCATATCTCGCGAACGGATTGACCAATCCGCAAAATTTCTGATGCATCTGAAAGTAGAAACTCGCCCGATTACAACGGTATGCGTACTTTTCCCCTAGGACGCTCTAGTTATTCGTTTCGAGCATCAGAACTGCGAAAATTTTGTGTTTCTCAAGTGTTTCATACTTCCAAACTGCCATATCTCGCGAACGGATTGACCAATCCGCAAAATTTCTGTTGCATCTGAAAGTAGAAACTCGCGCGATTACAACGGTATGCGTACTTTTTCCCTAGGCCGTTCTAGTTATTCGTTTCGAGCATCAGAACTGCGAAAATGTTGAGTTTCTCAAGCGTTTCTTACATCCAAACTGCCATATCTCGCGAACGGATCGACCAATCCGCAAAATTTCTGTTGCATCTGAAAGTAGAAACTCGCCCGATTACAACGGTATGCGTACTTTTCCCCTAGGACGCTCTAGTTATTCGTTTCGAGCATCAGAACTGCGAAAATTTTGTGTTTCTCAAGTGTTTCATACTTCCAAACTGCCATATCTCGCGAACGGATCGACCAATCCGCAAAATTTCTGTTGCATCTGAAAGTAGAAACTCGCCCGATTACAACGGTAGGTGTAGTTTTCCCCTAGGCCGTTCTGGTTATTCGTTTCGAGCATCAGAACTGCGAAAATTTTGAGTTTCTCCAGCGTTTCTTACTTCCAAACCGCCATATCTCGCGAACGGATTGACCAATCCCCAAAATTTCTGCTGCATCTGAAAGTAGAAACTCGCCCGATTACAACGGTATGCGTACTTTTCCCCTAGGCCGTTCTAGTTATTCGTTTCGAGCATCAGAACTGCGAAAATGTTGAGTTTCTCAAGCGTTTCTTACATACAAACTGCCATATCTCGCGAACGGCTTGACCAATCCGCAAAATTTCTGTTGCATCTGAAAGTAGAAATTCGCCCGATTACAACGGTATGCGCACTTTTCCCCTAGTCGGTTCTAGTTACTCGTTTCGAGCATCAGAACTGCGAAAATTTTGAGTTTCTCAAGCGTTTCTTACCTCCAAACTGCCATATCTCGCGAACGGATCGACCAATCCGCAAAATTTCTGTTGCATCTGAAAGTAGAAACTCGCCCGATTACAACGGTATGCGTACTTTTCCCCTAGGCCGTACTGGTTATTCGTTTCGAGCATCAGAACTGTGAAAATTTTGAGTTTCTCAACCGTTTCTTACTTCCAAACTGCCATATCTCGCGAACGGATTGACCAATCCGCAAAATTTCTGTTGCATCTGAAAGTAGAAATTCGCCCGATTACAACGGTATGCGCACTTTTCCCCTAGTCGGTTCTAGTTACTCGTTTCCAGCATCAGAACTGCGAAAATTTTGAGTTTCTCAAGCGTTTCTTACCTCCAAACTGCCATATCTCGCGAACGGATCGACCAATCCGCAAAATTTCTGTTGCATCTGAAGGTAGAAACTCGCCCGATTACAACGGTAGGTGTAGTTTTCCCCTAGGCCGTTCTGGTTATTCGTTTCGAGCATCAGAACTGCGAAAATTTTGAGTTTCTCAAGCGTTTCTTACTTCCAAACCGCCATATCTCGCGAACGGATTGACCAATCCCCAAAACTTCTGCTGCATCTGAAAGTAGAAACTCGCCCGATTACAACGGTATGCGTACTTTTCCCCTAGGCCGTTCTAGTTAATCGTTTCGAGCATCAGAACTGCGAAAAATTTGAGTTTCTCAACCGTTTCTTACATCCAAACTGCCATATCTCGCGAACGGATTGACCAATCCGCAAAATTTCTGTTGCATCTGAAAGTAGAAAGTCGCCCGATTACAACGGTATGCGTACTTTTCCCCTAGACCGTTCTAGTTATGCTTCTCGAGCATCAGAACTGCGAAAATTTTGAGTTTCTCAAGCGTTTCTTACCTCCAAACTGCCATATCTCGCGAACGGATTGACCAATCCGCAAAATTTCTGTTGCATCTGAAAGTAGAAACTCGCCCGATTACAACGGCATGCGTACTTTTCCCCTAGGCCGTTCTAGTTAATCGTTTCGAGCATCAGAACTGCGAAAATTTTGAGTTTCTCAAGCGTTTCTTACTTCCAAACTGCCATATCTCGCGAACGGATTGACCAATCCGCAAAATTTCTGATGCATCTGAAAGTAGAAACTCGCCCGATTACAACGGTATGCGTACTTTTCCCCTAGGACGCTCTAGTTATTCGTTTCGAGCATCAGAACTGCGAAAATTTTGTGTTTCTCAAGTGTTTCATACCTCCAAACTGCCATATCTCGCGAACGGATTGACCAATCCGCAAAATTTCTCTTGCATCTGAAAGTAGAAACTCGCCCGATTACAACGGTATGCGTACTTTTCCCCTAGGCCGTTCTAGTTATTCGTTTCGAGCATCAGAACTGCGAAAATGTTGAGTTTCTCAAGCGTTTCTTACCTACAAACTGCCATATCTCGCGAACGGCTTGACCAATCCGCAAAATTTCTGTTGCATCTGAAAGTAGAAATTCGCCCGATTACAACGGTATGCGCACTTTTCCCCTAGTCGGTTCTAGTTACTCGTTTCGAGCATCAGAACTGCGAAAATTTTGAGTTTCTCAAGCGTTTCTTACCTCCAAACTGCCATATCTCGCGAACGGATCGACCAATCCGCAAAATTTCTGTTGCATCTGAAAGTAGAAACTCGCCCGATTACAACGGTATGCGTACTTTTCCCCTAGGCCGTTCTGGTTATTCGTTTCGAGCATCAGAACTGCGAAAATTTTGAGTTTCTCAAGCGTTTCTTACCTCCAAACTGCCATATCTCGCGAGCGGATTGACCAATCCGCAAAATTTCTGTTGCATCTGAAAGTAGAAAGTCGCCCGATTACAACGGTATGCGTACTTTTCCCCTAGACGGTTCTAGTTATGCTTGTCGAGCTTCAGAACTGCGAAAATTTTGAGTTTCTCAAGCGTTTCATACCTCCAAACTGCCATATCTCGCGAACGGATTGACCAATCCGCAAAATTTCTGTTGCATCTGAAAGTGGAAAGTCGCCCGATTACAACGGTATGCGTACTTTTCCCCTAGTCCGTTCTAGTTATTCGTTTCGAGCATCAGAACTGCGAAAATTTTGAGTTTCTCAAGCGTTTCTTACCTCCAAACTGCCATATCTCGCGAACGGATTGACCAATCCGCAAAATTTCTGTTGCATCTGAAAGTAGAAACTCCCCCGATTACAACGGTATGCGTACTTTTCCCCTAGGCCGTTCTAGTTATTCGTTTCGAGCATCAGAACTGCGAAAATGTTGAGTTTCTCAAGCGTTTCTTACCTACAAACTGCCATATCTCGCGAACCGATTGACCAATCCGCAAAATTTCTGTTGCATCTGAATGTAGAAACTCGCCCGATTACAACGGTATGGGTACTTTTCCCCTATACCGTTCTAGTTATGCTTGTCGAGCATCAGAACTGCGAAAATTTTGAGTTTCTCAAGCGTTTCATACCTCCAAACTGCCATATCTCGCGAACGGATTGACCAATCCGCAAAATTTCTGTTGCATCTGAAAGTAGAAACACGCCCGATTACAACGGTAGGTGTAGTTTTCCCCTAGGCCGTTCTGGTTATTCGTTTCGAGCATCAGAACTGCGAAAATTTTGAGTTTCTCAAGCGTTTCTTACCTCCAAACTGCCATATCTCGCGAACGGATCGACCAATCCGCAAAATTTCTGTTGCATCTGAAAGTAGAAACTCGCCCGATTACAACGGTATGCGTACTTTTCCCCTAGGCCGTACTGGTTATTCGTTTCGAGCATCAGAACTGTGAAAATTTTGAGTTTCTCAACCGTTTCTTACTTCCAAACTGCCATATCTCGCGAACGGATTGACCAATCCGCAAAATTTCTGTTGCATCTGAAAGTAGAAATTCGCCCGATTACAACGGTATGCGCACTTTTCCCCTAGTCGGTTCTAGTTACTCGTTTCCAGCATCAGAACTGCGAAAATTTTGAGTTTCTCAAGCGTTTCTTACCTCCAAACTGCCATATCTCGCGAACGGATCGACCAATCCGCAAAATTTCTGTTGCATCTGAAGGTAGAAACTCGCCCGATTACAACGGTAGGTGTAGTTTTCCCCTAGGCCGTTCTGGTTATTCGTTTCGAGCATCAGAACTGCGAAAATTTTGAGTTTCTCAAGCGTTTCTTACTTCCAAACCGCCATATCTCGCGAACGGATTGACCAATCCCCAAAACTTCTGCTGCATCTGAAAGTAGAAACTCGCCCGATTACAACGGTATGCGTACTTTTCCCCTAGGCCGTTCTAGTTAATCGTTTCGAGCATCAGAACTGCGAAAAATTTGAGTTTCTCAACCGTTTCTTACATCCAAACTGCCATATCTCGCGAACGGATTGACCAATCCGCAAAATTTCTGTTGCATCTGAAAGTAGAAAGTCGCCCGATTACAACGGTATGCGTACTTTTCCCCTAGACCGTTCTAGTTATGCTTCTCGAGCATCAGAACTGCGAAAATTTTGAGTTTCTCAAGCGTTTCTTACCTCCAAACTGCCATATCTCGCGAACGGATTGACCAATCCGCAAAATTTCTGTTGCATCTGAAAGTAGAAACTCGCCCGATTACAACGGCATGCGTACTTTTCCCCTAGGCCGTTCTAGTTAATCGTTTCGAGCATCAGAACTGCGAAAATTTTGAGTTTCTCAAGCGTTTCTTACTTCCAAACTGCCATATCTCGCGAACGGATTGACCAATCCGCAAAATTTCTGATGCATCTGAAAGTAGAAACTCGCCCGATTACAACGGTATGCGTACTTTTCCCCTAGGACGCTCTAGTTATTCGTTTCGAGCATCAGAACTGCGAAAATTTTGTGTTTCTCAAGTGTTTCATACCTCCAAACTGCCATATCTCGCGAACGGATTGACCAATCCGCAAAATTTCTCTTGCATCTGAAAGTAGAAACTCGCCCGATTACAACGGTATGCGTACTTTTCCCCTAGGCCGTTCTAGTTATTCGTTTCGAGCATCAGAACTGCGAAAATGTTGAGTTTCTCAAGCGTTTCTTACCTACAAACTGCCATATCTCGCGAACGGCTTGACCAATCCGCAAAATTTCTGTTGCATCTGAAAGTAGAAATTCGCCCGATTACAACGGTATGCGCACTTTTCCCCTAGTCGGTTCTAGTTACTCGTTTCGAGCATCAGAACTGCGAAAATTTTGAGTTTCTCAAGCGTTTCTTACCTCCAAACTGCCATATCTCGCGAACGGATCGACCAATCCGCAAAATTTCTGTTGCATCTGAAAGTAGAAACTCGCCCGATTACAACGGTATGCGTACTTTTCCCCTAGGCCGTTCTGGTTATTCGTTTCGAGCATCAGAACTGCGAAAATTTTGAGTTTCTCAAGCGTTTCTTACCTCCAAACTGCCATATCTCGCGAGCGGATTGACCAATCCGCAAAATTTCTGTTGCATCTGAAAGTAGAAAGTCGCCCGATTACAACGGTATGCGTACTTTTCCCCTAGACGGTTCTAGTTATGCTTGTCGAGCTTCAGAACTGCGAAAATTTTGAGTTTCTCAAGCGTTTCATACCTCCAAACTGCCATATCTCGCGAACGGATTGACCAATCCGCAAAATTTCTGTTGCATCTGAAAGTGGAAAGTCGCCCGATTACAACGGTATGCGTACTTTTCCCCTAGTCCGTTCTAGTTATTCGTTTCGAGCATCAGAACTGCGAAAATTTTGAGTTTCTCAAGCGTTTCTTACCTCCAAACTGCCATATCTCGCGAACGGATTGACCAATCCGCAAAATTTCTGTTGCATCTGAAAGTAGAAACTCCCCCGATTACAACGGTATGCGTACTTTTCCCCTAGGCCGTTCTAGTTATTCGTTTCGAGCATCAGAACTGCGAAAATGTTGAGTTTCTCAAGCGTTTCTTACCTACAAACTGCCATATCTCGCGAACCGATTGACCAATCCGCAAAATTTCTGTTGCATCTGAATGTAGAAACTCGCCCGATTACAACGGTATGGGTACTTTTCCCCTATACCGTTCTAGTTATGCTTGTCGAGCATCAGAACTGCGAAAATTTTGAGTTTCTCAAGCGTTTCATACCTCCAAACTGCCATATCTCGCGAACGGATTGACCAATCCGCAAAATTTCTGTTGCATCTGAAAGTAGAAACACGCCCGATTACAACGGTAGGTGTAGTTTTCCCCTAGGCCGTTCTGGTTATTCGTTTCGAGCATCAGAACTGCGAAAATTTTGAGTTTCTCAAGCGTTTCTTACTTCCAAACCGCCATATCTCGCGAACGGATTGACCAATCCCCAAAATTTCTGCTGCATCTGAAAGTAGAAACTCGCCCGATTACAACGGTATGCGTACTTTTCCCCTAGGCCGTTCTAGTTAATCGTTTCGAGCATCAGAACTGCGAAAATTTTGAGTTTCTCAAGCGTTTCTTACTTCTAAACTGCCATATCTCGCGAACGGATTGACCAATCCGCAAAATTTCTGATGCATCTGAAAGTAGAAACTCGCCCGATTACAACGGTATGCGTACTTTTCCCCTAGGACGCTCTAGTTATTCGTTTCGAGCATCAGAACTGCGAAAATTTTGTGTTTCTCAAGTGTTTCATACTTCCAAACTGCCATATCTCGCGAACGGATTGACCAATCCGCAAAATTTCTGTTGCATCTGAAAGTAGAAACTCGCGCGATTACAACGGTATGCGTACTTTCCCCCTAGGCCGTTCTAGTTATTCGTTTCGAGCATCAGAACTGCGAAAATGTTGAGTTTCTCAAGCGTTTCTTACCTACAAACGGCCATATCTCGCGAACGGCTTGACCAATCCGCAAAATTTCTGTTGCATCTGAAAGTAGAAATTCGCCCGATTACAACGGTATGCGCACTTATCCCCTAGTCGGTTCTAGTTACTCGTTTCGAGCATCAGAACTGCGAAAATTTTGAGTTTCTCAAGCGTTTCTTACCTCCAAACTGCCATATCTCGCGAACGGATCGACCAATCCGCAAAATTTCTGTTGCATCTGAAAGTAGAAACTCGCCCGATTACAACGGTAGGTGTAGTTTTCCCCTAGGCCGTTCTGGTTATTCGTTTCGAGCATCAGAACTGCGAAAATGTTGAGTTTCTCAAGCGTTTCTTACCTACAAACTGCCATATCTCGCGAACCGATTGACCAATCCGCAAAATTTCTGTTGCATCTGAAAGTAGAAATTCGCCCGATTACAACGGTATGCGCACTTTTCCCCTAGTCGGTTCTAGTTACTCGTTTCGAGCATCAGAACTGCGAAAATTTGGAGTTTCTCAAGCGTTTCTTACCTCCAAACTGCCATATCTCGCGAACGGATTGACCAATCCGCAAAATTTCTGTTGCATCTGAAAGTAGAAACTCGCCCGATTACAACGGTATGCGTACTTTTCCCCTAGGCCGTACTGGTTATTCGTTTCGAACATCAGAACTGTGAAAATTTTGAGTTTCTCAACCGTTTCTTACCTCCAAACTGCCATATCTCGCGAACGGATTGACCAATCCGCAAAATTTCTGTTGCATCTGAAAGTAGAAAGTCGCCCGATTACAACGGTATGCGTACTTTTCCCCTAGACCGCTCTAGTTATGCTTGTCGAGCATCAGAACTGCGAAAATTTTGAGTTTCTCAAGCGTTTCTTACCTCCAAACTGCCATATCTCGCGAACGGATTGACCAATCCGCAAAATTTCTGTTGCATCTGAAAGTAGAAACTCGCCCGATTACAACGGTATGCGTACTTTTCCCCTAGGCCGTTCTAGTTAATCGTTTCGAGCATCAGAACTGCGAAAATTTTGAGTTTCTCAAGCGTTTCTTACTTCCAAACTGCCATATCTCGCGAACGGATTGACCAATCCGCAAAATTTCTCATGCATCTGAAAGTAGGAACTCGCCCGATTACAACGGTATGCGTACTTTTCCCCTAGGACGCTCTAGTTATTCGTTTCGAGCATCAGAACTGCGAAAATTTTGTGTTTCTCAAGTGTTTCATACTTCCAAACTGCCATATCTCGCGAACGGATTGACCAATCCGCAAAATTTCTGTTGCATCTGAAAGTAGAAACTCGCGCGATTACAACGGTATGCGTACTATTCCCCTAGGCCGTTCTAGTTATTCGTTTCGAGCATCAGAACTGCGAAAATGTTGAGTTTCTCAAGCGTTTCTTACATCCAAACTGCCATATCTCGCGAACGGATCGACCAATCCGCAAAATTTCTGTTGCATCTGAAAGTAGAAACTCGCCCGATTACAACGGTATGCGTACTTTTCCCCTAGGCCGTACTGGTTATTCGTTTCGAACATCAGAACTGTGAAAATTTTGAGTTTCTCAACCGTTTCTTACCTCCAAACTGCCATATCTCGCGAACGGATTGACCAATCCGCAAAATTTCTGTTGCATCTGAAAGTAGAAAGTCGCCCGATTACAACGGTATGCGTACTTTTCCCCTAGACCGCTCTAGTTATGCTTGTCGAGCATCAGAACTGCGAAAATTTTGAGTTTCTCAAGCGTTTCTTACCTCCAAACTGCCATATCTCGCGAACGGATTGACCAATCCGCAAAATTTCTGATGCATCTGAAAGTAGAAACTCGCCCGATTACAACGGTATGCGTACTTTTCCCCTAGGACGCTCTAGTTATTCGTTTCGAGCATCAGAACTGCGAAAATTTTGTGTTTCTCAAGTGTTTCATACTTCCAAACTGCCATATCTCGCGAACGGATCGACCAATCCGCAAAATTTCTGTTGCATCTGAAAGTAGAAACTCGCCCGATTACAACGGTAGGTGTAGTTTTCCCCTAGGCCGTTCTGGTTATTCGTTTCGAGCATCAGAACTGCGAAAATTTTGAGTTTCTCCAGCGTTTCTTACTTCCAAACCGCCATATCTCGCGAACGGATTGACCAATCCCCAAAATTTCTGCTGCATCTGAAAGTAGAAACTCGCCCGATTACAACGGTATGCGTACTTTTCCCCTAGGCCGTTCTAGTTATTCGTTTCGAGCATCAGAACTGCGAAAATGTTGAGTTTCTCAAGCGTTTCTTACATACAAACTGCCATATCTCGCGAACGGCTTGACCAATCCGCAAAATTTCTGTTGCATCTGAAAGTAGAAATTCGCCCGATTACAACGGTATGCGCACTTTTCCCCTAGTCGGTTCTAGTTACTCGTTTCGAGCATCAGAACTGCGAAAATTTTGAGTTTCTCAAGCGTTTCTTACCTCCAAACTGCCATATCTCGCGAACGGATCGACCAATCCGCAAAATTTCTGTTGCATCTGAAAGTAGAAACTCGCCCGATTACAACGGTATGCGTACTTTTCCCCTAGGCCGTACTGGTTATTCGTTTCGAGCATCAGAACTGTGAAAATTTTGAGTTTCTCAACCGTTTCTTACTTCCAAACTGCCATATCTCGCGAACGGATTGACCAATCCGCAAAATTTCTGTTGCATCTGAAAGTAGAAATTCGCCCGATTACAACGGTATGCGCACTTTTCCCCTAGTCGGTTCTAGTTACTCGTTTCCAGCATCAGAACTGCGAAAATTTTGAGTTTCTCAAGCGTTTCTTACCTCCAAACTGCCATATCTCGCGAACGGATCGACCAATCCGCAAAATTTCTGTTGCATCTGAAGGTAGAAACTCGCCCGATTACAACGGTAGGTGTAGTTTTCCCCTAGGCCGTTCTGGTTATTCGTTTCGAGCATCAGAACTGCGAAAATTTTGAGTTTCTCAAGCGTTTCTTACTTCCAAACCGCCATATCTCGCGAACGGATTGACCAATCCCCAAAACTTCTGCTGCATCTGAAAGTAGAAACTCGCCCGATTACAACGGTATGCGTACTTTTCCCCTAGGCCGTTCTAGTTAATCGTTTCGAGCATCAGAACTGCGAAAAATTTGAGTTTCTCAACCGTTTCTTACATCCAAACTGCCATATCTCGCGAACGGATTGACCAATCCGCAAAATTTCTGTTGCATCTGAAAGTAGAAAGTCGCCCGATTACAACGGTATGCGTACTTTTCCCCTAGACCGTTCTAGTTATGCTTCTCGAGCATCAGAACTGCGAAAATTTTGAGTTTCTCAAGCGTTTCTTACCTCCAAACTGCCATATCTCGCGAACGGATTGACCAATCCGCAAAATTTCTGTTGCATCTGAAAGTAGAAACTCGCCCGATTACAACGGCATGCGTACTTTTCCCCTAGGCCGTTCTAGTTAATCGTTTCGAGCATCAGAACTGCGAAAATTTTGAGTTTCTCAAGCGTTTCTTACTTCCAAACTGCCATATCTCGCGAACGGATTGACCAATCCGCAAAATTTCTGATGCATCTGAAAGTAGAAACTCGCCCGATTACAACGGTATGCGTACTTTTCCCCTAGGACGCTCTAGTTATTCGTTTCGAGCATCAGAACTGCGAAAATTTTGTGTTTCTCAAGTGTTTCATACCTCCAAACTGCCATATCTCGCGAACGGATTGACCAATCCGCAAAATTTCTCTTGCATCTGAAAGTAGAAACTCGCCCGATTACAACGGTATGCGTACTTTTCCCCTAGGCCGTTCTAGTTATTCGTTTCGAGCATCAGAACTGCGAAAATGTTGAGTTTCTCAAGCGTTTCTTACCTACAAACTGCCATATCTCGCGAACGGCTTGACCAATCCGCAAAATTTCTGTTGCATCTGAAAGTAGAAATTCGCCCGATTACAACGGTATGCGCACTTTTCCCCTAGTCGGTTCTAGTTACTCGTTTCGAGCATCAGAACTGCGAAAATTTTGAGTTTCTCAAGCGTTTCTTACCTCCAAACTGCCATATCTCGCGAACGGATCGACCAATCCGCAAAATTTCTGTTGCATCTGAAAGTAGAAACTCGCCCGATTACAACGGTATGCGTACTTTTCCCCTAGGCCGTTCTGGTTATTCGTTTCGAGCATCAGAACTGCGAAAATTTTGAGTTTCTCAAGCGTTTCTTACCTCCAAACTGCCATATCTCGCGAACGGATTGACCAATCCGCAAAATTTCTGTTGCATCTGAAAGTAGAAAGTCGCCCGATTACAACGGTATGCGTACTTTTCCCCTAGACGGTTCTAGTTATGCTTGTCGAGCTTCAGAACTGCGAAAATTTTGAGTTTCTCAAGCGTTTCATACCTCCAAACTGCCATATCTCGCGAACGGATTGACCAATCCGCAAAATTTCTGTTGCATCTGAAAGTGGAAAGTCGCCCGATTACAACGGTATGCGTACTTTTCCCCTAGTCCGTTCTAGTTATTCGTTTCGAGCATCAGAACTGCGAAAATTTTGAGTTTCTCAAGCGTTTCTTACCTCCAAACTGCCATATCTCGCGAACGGATTGACCAATCCGCAAAATTTCTGTTGCATCTGAAAGTAGAAACTCCCCCGATTACAACGGTATGCGTACTTTTCCCCTAGGCCGTTCTAGTTATTCGTTTCGAGCATCAGAACTGCGAAAATGTTGAGTTTCTCAAGCGTTTCTTACCTACAAACTGCCATATCTCGCGAACCGATTGACCAATCCGCAAAATTTCTGTTGCATCTGAATGTAGAAACTCGCCCGATTACAACGGTATGGGTACTTTTCCCCTATACCGTTCTAGTTATGCTTGTCGAGCATCAGAACTGCGAAAATTTTGAGTTTCTCAAGCGTTTCATACCTCCAAACTGCCATATCTCGCGAACGGATTGACCAATCCGCAAAATTTCTGTTGCATCTGAAAGTAGAAACACGCCCGATTACAACGGTAGGTGTAGTTTTCCCCTAGGCCGTTCTGGTTATTCGTTTCAAGCATCAGAACTGCGAAAATTTTGAGTTTCTCAAGCGTTTCTTACTTCCAAACCGCCATATCTCGCGAACGGATTGACCAATCCCCAAAATTTCTGCTGCATCTGAAAGTAGAAACTCGCCCGATTACAACGGTATGCGTACTTTTCCCCTAGGCCGTTCTAGTTAATCGTTTCGAGCATCAGAACTGCGAAAATTTTGAGTTTCTCAAGCGTTTCTTACTTCCAAACTGCCATATCTCGCGAACGGATTGACCAATCCGCAAAATTTCTGATGCATCTGAAAGTAGAAACTCGCCCGATTACAACGGCATGCGTACTTTTCCCCTAGGACGCTCTAGTTATTCGTTTCGAGCATCAGAACTGCGAAAATTTTGTGTTTCTCAAGTGTTTCATACTTCCAAACTTCCATATCTCGCGAACGGATTGACCAATCCGCAAAATTTCTGTTGCATCTGAGAGTAGAAACTCGCGCGATTACAACGGTATGCGTACTTTTCCCCTAGGCCGTTCTAGTTATTCGTTTCGAGCATCAGAACTGCGAAAATGTTGAGTTTCTCAAGCGTTTCTTACCTACAAACTGCCATATCTCGCGAACGGCTTGACCAATCCGCAAAATTTCTGTTGCATCTGAAAGTAGAAATTCGCCCGATTACAACGGTATGCGCACTTTTCCCCTAGGCCGTTCTAGTTAATCGTTTCGAGCATCAGAACTGCGAAAATTTTGAGTTTCTCAAGCGTTTCTTACTTCCAAACTGCCAAATCTCGCGAACGGATTGACCAATCCGCAAAATTTCTGATGCATCTGAAAGTAGAAACTCGCCCGATTACAACGGTATGCGTACTTTTCCCCTAGGGCGCTCTAGTTATTCGTTTCGAGCATCAGAACTGCGAAAATTTTGTGTTTCTCAAGTGTTTCATACTTCCAAACTGCCATATCTCGCGAACGGATTGACCAATCCGCAAAATTTCTGTTGCATCGGAAAGTAGAAACTCGCCCGATTACAACGGTATGCGTACTTTTCCCCTAGGCCGTTCTAGTTATTCGTTTCGAGCATCAGAACTGCGAAAATGTTGAGTTTCTCAAGCGTTTCTTACCTACAAACTGCCATATCTCGCGAACGGATTGACCAATCCGCAAAATTTCTGTTGCATCTGAAAGTAGAAATTCGCCCGATTACAACGGTATGCGTACTTTTCCCCTAGACCGCTCTAGTTATGCTTGTCGAGCATCAGAACTGCGAAAATTTTGAGTTTCTCAAGCGTTTCTTACCTCCAAACTGCCATATCTCGCGAACGGATTGACCAATCCGCAAAATTTCTGTTGCATCTGAAAGTAGAAACTCGCCCGATTACAACGGCATGCGTACTTTTCCCCTAGGCCGTTCTAGTTAATCGTTTCGAGCATCAGAACTGCGAAAATTTTGAGTTTCTCAAGCGTTTCTTACCTCCAAACAGCCATATCTCGCGAACGGATCGACCAATCCGCAAAATTTCTGTTGCATCTGAAAGTAGAAACTCGCCCGATTACAACGGTAGGTGTAGTTTTCCACTAGGCCGTTCTGGTTATTCGTTTCGAGCATCAGAACTGCGAAAATTTTGAGTTTCTCAAGCGTTTCTTACTTCCAAACCGCCATATCTCGCGAACGGATTGACCAATCCCCAAAATTTCTGCTGCATCTGAAAGTAGAAACTCGCCCGATTACAACGGTATGCGTACTTTTCCCCTAGGCCGTTCTAGTTAATCGTTTCGAGCATCAGAACTGCGAAAATTTTGAGTTTCTCAACCGTTTCTTACCTCCAAACTGCCATATCTCGCGAACGGATTGACCAATCCGCAAAATTTCTGTTGCATCTGAAAGTAGAAAGTCGCCCGATTACAACGGTATGCGTACTTTTCCCCTAGACCGTTCTAGTTATGCTTCTCGAGCATCAGAACTGCGAAAATTTTGAGTTTCTCAAGCGTTTCTTACCTCCAAACTGTCATATCTCGCGAACGGATTGACCAATCCGCAAAATTTCTGTTGCATCTGAAAGTAGAAACTCGCCCGATTACAACGGCATGCGTACTTTTCCCCTAGGCCGTTCTAGTTAATCGTTTCGAGCATCAGAACTGCGAAAATTTTGAGTTTCTCAAGCGTTTCTTACTTCCAAACTGCCAAATCTCGCGAACGGATTGACCAATCCGCAAAATTTCTGATGCATCTGAAAGTAGAAACTCGCCCGATTACAACGGTATGCGTACTTTTCCCCTAGGGCGCTCTAGTTATTCGTTTCGAGCATCAGAACTGCGAAAATTTTGTGTTTCTCAAGTGTTTCATACTTCCAAACTGCCATATCTCGCGAACGGATTGACCAATCCGCAAAATTTCTGTTGCATCGGAAAGTAGAAACTCGCCCGATTACAACGGTATGCGTACTTTTCCCCTAGGCCGTTCTAGTTATTCGTTTCGAGCATCAGAACTGCGAAAATGTTGAGTTTCTCAAGCGTTTCTTACCTACAAACTGCCATATCTCGCGAACGGATTGACCAATCCGCAAAATTTCTGTTGCATCTGAAAGTAGAAATTCGCCCGATTACAACGGTATGCGCACTTTTCCCCTAGTCGGTTCTAGTTACTCGTTTCGAGCATCAGAACTGCGAAAATTTGGAGTTTCTCAAGCGTTTCTTACCTCCAAACTGCCATATCTCGCGAACGGATTGACCAATCCGCAAAATCTCTGTTGCATCTGAAAGTAGAAACTCGCCCGATTACAACGGTATGCGTACTTTTCCCCTAGGCCGTACTGGTTATTCGTTTCGAACATCAGAACTGTGAAAATTTTGAGTTTCTCAACCGTTTCTTACCTCCAAACTGCCATATCTCGCGAACGGATTGACCAATCCGCAAAATTTCTGTTGCATCTGAAAGTAGAAAGTCGCCCGATTACAACGGTATGCGTACTTTTCCCCTAGGACGCTCTAGTTATTCGTTTCGAGCATCAGAACTGCGAAAATTTTGTGTTTCTCAAGTGTTTCATACTTCCAAACTGCCATATCTCGCGGACGGATTGACCAATCCGCAAAATTTCTGTTGCATCTGAAAGTAGAAACTCGCGCGATTACAACGGTATGCGTACTTTTCCCCTAGGCCGTTCTAGTTATTCGTTTCGAGCATCAGAACTGCGAAAATGTTGAGTTTCTCAAGCGTTTCTTACCTACAAACGGCCATATCTCGCGAACGGCTTGACCAATCCGCAAAATTTCTGTTGCATCTGAAAGTAGAAATTCGCCCGATTACAACGGTATGCGCACTTTTCCACTAGTCGGTTCTAGTTACTCGTTTCGAGCATCAGAACTGCGAAAATTTTGAGTTTCTCAAGCGTTTCTTACCTCCAAACTGCCATATCTCGCGAACGGATCGACCAATCCGCAAAATTTCTGTTGCATCTGAAAGTAGAAACTCGCCCGATTACAACGGTAGGTGTAGTTTTCCCCTAGGCCGTTCTGGTTATTCGTTTCGAGCATCAGAACTGCGAAAATTTTGAGTTTCTCAAGCGTTTCTTACTTCCAAACCGCCATATCTCGCGAACGGATTGACCAATCCCCAAAATTTCTGCTGCATCTGAAAGTAGAAACTCGCCCGATTACAACG
The DNA here is from genome assembly GCF_051014685.1 of Ptiloglossa arizonensis. NCBI lineage: Eukaryota > Metazoa > Arthropoda > Insecta > Hymenoptera > Colletidae > Ptiloglossa > Ptiloglossa arizonensis. The sequence goes on from NW_027478854.1 coordinate 432,524, forward strand.
GTATGCGTACTTTTCCCCTAGGCCGTTCTAGTTATTCGTTTCTAGCATCAGAACTGCGAAAATGTTGAGTTTCTCAAGCGTTTCTTACCTACAAACTGCCATATCTCGCGAACGGCTTGACCAATCCGCAAAATTTCTGTTGCATCTGAAAGTAGAAATTCGCCCGATTACAACGGTATGCGCACTTTTCCCCTAGTCGGTTCTAGTTACTCGTTTCGAGCATCAGAACTGCGAAAATTTTGAGTTTCTCAAGCGTTTCTTACCTCCAAACTGCCATATCTCGCGAACGGATCGACCAATCCGCAAAATTTCTGTTGCATCTGAAAGTAGAAACTCGCCCGATTACAACGGTATGCGTACTTTTCCCCTAGGCCGTACTGGTTATTCGTTTCGAGCATCAGAACTGTGAAAATTTTGAGTTTCTCAACCGTTTCTTACCTCCAAACTGCCATATCTCGCGAACGGGTTGACCAATCCGCAAAATTTCTGTTGCATCTGAAAGTAGAAAGCCGCCCGATTACAACGGTATGCGTACTTTTCCCCTAGACCGCTCTAGTTATGCTTGTCGAGCATCAGAACTGCGAAAATTTTGTGTTTCTCAAGTGTTTCATACTTCCAAACTGCCATATCTCGCGAACGGATTGACCAATCCGCAAAATTTCTGTTGCATCTGAAAGTAGAAACTCGCGCGATTACAACGGTATGCGTACTTTTCCCCTAGGCCGTTCTAGTTATTCGTTTCGAGCATCAGAACTGCGAAAATGTTGAGTTTCTCAAGCGTTTCTTACCTACAAACGGCCATATCTCGCGAACGGCTTGACAAATCCGCAAAATTTCTGTTGCATCTGAAAGTAGAAATTCGCCCGATTACAACGGTATGCGCACTTTTCCCCTAGTCGGTTCTAGTTACTCGTTTCGAGCATCAGAACTGCGAAAATTTTGAGTTTCTCAAGCGTTTCTTACCTCCAAACTGCCATATCTCGCGAACGGATCGACCAATCCGCAAAATTTCTGTTGCATCTGAAAGTAGAAACTCGCCCGATTACAACGGTAGGTGTTGTTTTCCCCTAGGCCGTTCTGGTTATTCGTTTCGAGCATCAGAACTGCGAAAATTTTGAGTTTCTCAAGCGTTTCTTACTTCCAAACCGCCATATCTCGCGAACGGATTGTCCAATCCCCAAAATTTCTGCTGCATCTGAAAGTAGAAACTCGCCCGATTACAACGGTATGCGTACTTTTCCCCTAGGCCGTTCTAGTTATTCGTTTCGAGCATCAGAACTGCGAAAATGTTGAGTTTCTCAAGCGTTTCTTAACTACAAACTGCCATATCTCGCGAACGGCTTGACCAATCCGCAAAACTTCTGTTGCATCTGAAAGTAGAAATTCGCCCGATTACAACGGTATGCGCACTTTTCCACTAGTCGGTTCTAGTTACTCGTTTCGAGCATCAGAACTGCGAAAATTTTGAGTTTCTCAAGCGTTTCTTACCTCCAAACTGCCATATCTCGCGAACGGATCGACCAATCCGCAAAATTTCTGTTGCATCTGAAAGTAGAAACTCGCCCGATTACAACGGTATGCGTACTTTTCCCCTAGGCCGTTCTAGTTAATCGTTTCGAGCATCAGAACTGCGAAAATTTTGAGTTTCTCAACAGTTTCTTACATCCAAACTGCCATATGTCGCGAACGGATTGACCAATCCGCAAAATTTCTGTTGCATCTGAAAGTAGAAAGTCGCCCGATTACAACGGTATGCTTACTTTTCCCCTAGACCGTTCTAGTTATGCTTCTCGAGCATCAGAACTGCGAAAATTTTGAGTTTCTCAAGCGTTTCTTACCTCCAAACTGCCATATCTCGCGAACGGATTGACCAATCCGCAAAATTTCTGTTGCATCTGAAAGTAGAAACTCGCCCGATTACAACGGCATTCGTACTTTTCCCCTAGGCCGTTCTAGTTAATCGTTTCGAGCATCAGAACTGCGAAAATTTTGAGTTTCTCAAGCATTTCTTACTTCCAAACTGCCATATCTCGCGAACGGATTGACCAATCCGCAAAATTTCTGATGCATCTGAAAGTAGAAACTCGCCCGATTACAACGGTATGCGTACTTTTCCCCTAGGACGCTCTAGTTATTCGTTTCGAGCATCAGAACTGCGAAAATTTTGTGTTTCTCAAGTGTTTCATACCTCCAAACTGCCATATCTCGCGAACGGATTGACCAATCCGCAAAATTTCTCTTGCATCTGAAAGTAGAAAGTCGCCCGATTACAACGGTAGGTGTAGTTTTCCCCTAGACCGTTCTAGTTATGCTTCTCGAGCATCAGAACTGCGAAAATTTTGAGTTTCTCAAGCATTTCTTACTTCCAAACTGCCATATCTCGCGAACGGATTGACCAATCCGCAAAATTTCTGATGCATCTGAAAGTAGAAACTCGCCCGATTACAACGGTATGCGTACTTTTCCCCTAGGACGCTCTAGTTATTCGTTTCGAGCATCAGAACTGCGAAAATTTTGTGTTTCTCAAGTGTTTCATACCTCCAAACTGCCATATCTCGCGAACGGATCGGCCAATCCGCAAAATTTCTGTTGCATCTGAAAGTAGAAACTCGCCCGATTACAACGGTATGCGTACTTTTCCCCTAGGCCGTTCTGGTTATTCGTTTCGAGCATCAGAACTGCGAAAATTTTGAGTTTCTCAAGCGTTTCTTACCTCCAAACTGCCATATCTCGCGAACGGATTGACCAATCCGCAAAATTTCTGTTGCATCTGAAAGTAGAAAGTCGCCCGATTACAACGGTATGCGTACTTTTCCCCTAGACCGTTCTAGTTATGCTTGTCGAGCTGCAGAACTGCGAAAATTTTGAGTTTCTCAAGCGATTCTTACATCCAAACTGCCATATCTCGCGAACGGATTGACTAAACCGCAAAATTTCTGTTGCATCTGAAAGTAGAAACTCTCCCGATTACAACGGTATGCGTACTTTTCCCCTAGGCCGTTCTGGTTATTCGTTTCGAGCATCAGAACTGCGAAAATTTTGAGTTTCTCAAACGTTTCTTACCTCCAAACTGCCATATCTCGCGAACGGATCGACAAATCCGCAAAATTTCTGTCGCATCTGAAAGTAGAAACTCGCCCGATTACAACGGTATGCGTACTTTTCCTCTAGGACGCTCTAGTTATTCGTTTCGAGCATCAGAACTGCGAAAATTTTGTGTTTCTCAAGTGTTTCATACTTCCAAACTGCCATATCTCGCGAACGGATTGACCAATCCGCAAAATTTCTGTTGCATCTGAAAGTAGAAACTCGCGCGATTACAACGGTATGCGTACTTTTCCCCTAGGCCGTTCTAGTTATTCGTTTCGAGCATCAGAACTGCGAAAATGTTGAGTTTCTCAAGCGTTTCTTACCTACAAACGGCCATATCTCGCGAACGGCTTGACCAATCCGCAAAATTTCTGTTGCATCTGAAAGTAGAAATTCGCCCGATTCCAACGGTTTGCGCACTTTTCCCCTAGTCGGTTCTAGTTACTCGTTTCGAGCATCAGAACTGCGAAAATTTTGAGTTTCTCAAGCGTTTCTTACCTCCAAACTGCCATATCTCGCGAACGGATCGACCAATCCGCAAAATTTCTGTTGCATCTGAAAGTAGAAACTCGCCCGATTACAACGGTAGGTGTAGTTTTCCCCTAGGCCGTTCTGGTTATTCGTTTCGAGCATCAGAACTGCGAAAATGTTGAGTTTCTCAAGCGTTTCTTACGTACAAACTGCCATATCTCGCGAACGGCTTGACCAATCCGCAAAACTTCTGTTGCATCTGAAAGTAGAAATTCGCCCGATTACAACGGTATGCGCACTTTTCCACTAGTCGGTTCTAGTTACTCGTTTGGAGCATCAGAACTGCGAAAATTTTGAGTTTCTCAAGCGTTTCTTACCTCCAAACTGCCATATCTCGCGAACGGATCGACCAATCCGCAAAATTTCTGTTGCATCTGAAAGTAGAAACTCGCCCGATTACAACGGTAGGTGTAGTTTTCCCCTAGGCCGTTCTGGTTATTCGTTTCGAGCATCAGAACTGCGAAAATTTTGAGTTTCTCAAGCGTTTCTTACTTCCAAACCGCCATATCTCGCGAACGGATTGACCAATCCCCAAAATTTCTGCTGCATCTGAAAGTAGAAACTCGCCCGATTACAACGGTATGCGTACTTTTCCCCTAGGCCGTTCTAGTTAATCGTTTCGAGCATCAGAACTGCGAAAATTTTGAGTTTCTCAACCGTTTCTTACATCCAAACTGCCATATCTCGCGAACGGATTGACCAATCCGCAAAATTTCTGTTGCATCTGAAAGTAGAAAGTCGCCCGATTACAACGGTATGCGTACTTTTCCCCTAGACCGTTCTAGTTATGCTTCTCGAGCATCAGAACTGCGAAAATTTTGAGTTTCTCAAGCGTTTCTTACCTCCAAACTGCCATATCTCGCGAACGGATTGACCAATCCGCAAAATTTCTGTTGCATCTGAAAGTAGAAACTCGCCCGATTACAACGGCAATCGTACTTTTCCCCTAGGCCGTTCTAGTTAATCGTTTCGAGCATCAGAACTGCGAAAATTTTGAGTTTCTCAAGCATTTCTTACTTCCAAACTGCCATATCTCGCGAACGGATTGACCAATCCGCAAAATTTCTGATGCATCTGAAAGTAGAAACTCGCCCGATTACAACGGTATGCGTACTTTTCCCCTAGGACGCTCTAGTTATTCGTTTCGTGCATCAGAACTGCGAAAATTTTGTGTTTCTCAAGTGTTTCATACCTCCAAACTGCCATATCTCGCGAACGGATTGACCAATCCGCAAAACTTCTCTTGCATCTGAAAGTAGAAACTCGTCCGATTACAACGGTATGCGCACTTTTCCCCTAGTCGGTTCTAGCTACTCGTTTCGAGCATCAGAACTGCGAAAATTTTGAGTTACTCAAGCGTTTCTTACCTCCAAACTGCCATATCTCGCGAACGGATCGACCAATCCGCAAAATTTCTGTTGCATCTGAAAGTAGAAACTCGCCCGATTACAACGGTATGCGTACTTTTCCCCTAGGCCGTTCTGGTTATTCGTTTCGAGCATCAGAACTGCGAAAATTTTGAGTTTCTCAAGCGTTTCTTACCTCCAAACTGCCATATCTCGCGAACGGATTGACCAATCCGCAAAATTTCTGTTGCATCTGATAGTAGAAAGTCGCCCGATTACAACGGTATGCGTACTTTTCCCCTAGACCGTTCTAGTTATGCTTGTCGAGCTTCAGAACTGCGAAAATTTTGAGTTTCTCAAGCGATTCTTACATCCAAACTGCCATATCTCGCGAACGGATTGACTAAACCGCAAAATTTCTGTTGCATCTGAAAGTAGAAACTCTCCCGATTACAACGGTATGCGTACTTTTCCCCTAGGCCGTTCTGGTTATTCGTTTCGAGCATCAGAACTGCGAAAATTTTGAGTTTCTCAAACGTTTCTTACCTCCAAACTGCCATATCTCGCGAACGGATCGACAAATCCGCAAAATTTCTGTCGCATCTGAAAGTAGAAACTCGCCCGATTACAACGGTATGCGTACTTTTCCCCTAGTCCGTTCTAGTTATTCGTTTCGAGCATCAGAACTGCGAAAATTTTGAGTTTCTCAAGCGTTTCTTACCTCCAAACTGCCATATCTCGCGAACGGATTGACCAATCCGCAAAATTTCTGTTGCATCTGAAAGTAGAAACTCCCCCGATTACAACGGTATGCGTACTTTTCCCCTAGGCCGTTCTAGTTATTCGTTTCGAGCATCAGAACTGCGAAAATGTTGAGTTTCTCAAGCGTTTCTTACCTACAAACTGCCATATCTCGCGAACCGATTGACCAATCCGCAAAATTTCTGTTGCATCTGAATGTAGAAACTCGCCCGATTACAACGGTATGCGTACTTTTCCCCTATACCGTTCTAGTTATGCTTGTCGAGCATCAGAACTGCGAAAATTTTGAGTTTCTCAAGCGTTTCGTACCTCCAAACTGCCATATCTCGCGAACGGATTGACCAATCCGCAAAATTTCTGTTGCATCTGAAAGTAGAAACACGCCCGATTACAACGGTATGCGTACTGTTCCCCTAGGCCGTTCTAGTTAATCGTTTCGAGCATCAGAACTGCGAAAATTTTGAGTTTCTCAAGCGATTCTTACCTCCAAACTGCCATATCTCGCGAACGGATTGACTAAACCGCAAAATTTCTGTTGCATCTGAAAGTAGAAACTCGCCCGATTACAACGGTATGCGTACTTTTCCCCTAGTCCGTTCTAGTTATTCGTTTCGAGCATCAGAACTGCGAAAATTCTGAGTTTCTCAAGCGATTCTTACCTCCAAACTGCCATATCTCGCGAACGGATTGACTAAACCGCAAAATTTCTGTTGCATCTGAAAGTAGAAACTCGCCCGATTACAACGGTATGCGTACTTTTCCCCTAGGCCGTCCTAGTTATTCGTTTCGAGCATCAGAACTGCGAAAATTTTGAGTTTCTCAAGCGTTTCCTACCTCCAAACTGCCATATCTCGCGAACGGATTGACCAATCCGCAAAATTTCTGTTGCATCTGAAAGTAGAAAGTCGCCCGATTACAACGGTATGCGTACTTTTCCCCTAGACCGTTCTAGTTATGCTTGTCGAGCTTCAGAACTGCGAAAATTTTGAGTTTCTCAAGCGATTCTTACCACCAAACTGCCATATCTCGCGAACGGATAGACTAAACCGCAAAATTTCTGTTGCATCTGAAAGTAGAAACTCGCCCGATTACAACGGTATGCGTACTTTTCCCCTAGGCCGTTCTAGTTATTCGTTTCGAGCATCAGAACTGCGAAAATTTTGAGTTTCTCAAGCGTTTCTTACCTCCAAACTGCCATATCTCGCGAACGGATCGACCAATCCGCAAAACTTCTGTTGCATCTGAAAGTAGAAACTCGCCCGATTACAACGGTATGCGTACTTTTCCCCTAGTCCGTTCTAATTATTCGTTTCGAGCATCAGAACTGCGAAAATTTTGAGTTTCTCAAGCGTTTCTTACCTCCAAACTGCCATATCTCGCGAACGGATTGACCAATCCGCAA